>NW_021628162.1:0-20210 GCF_004785775.1 Grammomys surdaster
TCTCTTAGTCCAGGACATCAACATTTCCCTGTGGCGAACACCAGAAGATGTGAGGTCGGACAAAAGCATCTTCAAAAATCAGGGCGAGTGGGAGCTGGTGGGGGTGTTCACCCAGTTCCAGGAGTTCAGTCTAGAAACCAGTAACAGCTATGCAGAAATGAAGTTCTATGTGAGTGGACATGGCTGTGGATGAAGTGGGGACAAAAATGCTTAGACTTCCACATGCTACCTTGGGGTAGCATAACGAGACAAACTGGGAAGGACATAGTAGCCCCCTTTGCCAACTCCAGGACCATACACATTCCATGCAACTTCAGCAAGAGAGATGGGAACTCAACTGAAGCATCCCCTGTTTATCCTCAACTGCCACAAGCCTGGTGTCAAAGGCAGAATATGGGTCCGTCACTCTCCTTCCCCAAGCAGTCCAGGCTGGAAGTTCTACAAGAGAAGGGGCTGGGTATGGGGTGGTGGTTCCTGGGTTCCTGTCCGCCCAACATCCCCCAAACTTTTATCCTGGTCCCAGGTGGTCATTCGCCGGCGGCCTTTATTCTACGCAGTCAGCCTCTTACTGCCCAGTATCTTCCTCATGGTCGTGGATATTGTGGGCTTCTGTCTGCCCCCGGACAGTGGTGAGAGAGTCTCTTTCAAGATCACGCTCCTTCTGGGATACTCAGTCTTTCTCATCATTGTGTCAGACACACTGCCAGCAACCGCCATCGGCACTCCCCTCATTGGTAAGGCCTCCCTTAGGGAAGAGTTCACTGTGACAGGGACCTGCCCTGCTCCCTCCCATGCTTAGTGTGTCTCTTTCTCCGGCTCAGGTGTCTACTTTGTAGTGTGCATGGCTCTGTTGGTGATAAGCCTCGCTGAGACCATCTTCATTGTGCGGCTGGTGCATAAGCAGGACCTACAGCGGCCAGTACCTGACTGGTTGAGGCACCTGGTCCTAAACAGAATAGCCCGGCTGCTCTACCTTGGGGAGCAGCCCATGGCCCATAGGCCCCCAGCCACCTTCCAAGCCAACAAGACTGATGACTGCTCAGGTGAGAGAGGATAGGGACAGATTCATACAGAGTCTGGAGCAGGGATACTGGACGGGATGTAGAAACTGGGTACAGGATGGAAACAGGAGGATGCTTCAGCCAGAGAAGTCAGTCAAACTGGAACCTTGTCTCCTTTTTTAAATTTTTTTTTTTTAAGACAGGGTCTGCCCTGGCTGATCTGGAGCTCACTATGTAGACCAAGCTGGCTTTCACAGAGATGGAATTAAAGGCATGCACAACCAGGTTCAGCCAGGCTCTTTTGCCTTTTTTTTTTCAAACCCTTTATCAGCTTAAGGGTAGGATATGGGTGGAGAAGGGTTCAGAGGAGCCGTGTGTAGTGGCACACACCTTTGATTTGGGAGACACAGGCAGGTATGTCTCCATGAGTTTGATGCCATCCTGGTCTACATAGTAAGTTTCAGACCAGCCAGCAGTACCTAGTAAGATCCTGTCTCAGAAAGAGAGAGAGAGAAAAAAAAAAAAGAAGATAGCATGCAACTGAGGCAGACACCAAAGTCAACTTCTGAGCTCCATAACACCCCCCCCACCACCACCACCATAACGCCAGGGCACCCCACCACCCTCCTTTCATACTCAGGTTCTGTTCTTCCAGCCATGGGAAACCACTGCAGCCATGTTGGAGGACCTCAGGACTTGGAGAAGACCCCAAGGGGCAGAGGTAGCCCTCTTCCACCACCAAGGGAGGCCTCACTGGCTGTGCGTGGTCTCTTGCAAGAGCTGTCCTCCATCCGCCACTTCCTGGAGAAGCGGGATGAGATGCGGGAGGTGGCAAAGGACTGGCTTCGAGTGGGGTATGTGCTGGACAAGCTGCTGTTCCGTATCTACCTGCTGGCTGTGCTGGCCTACAGCATCACCCTGGTCACGCTCTGGTCCATTTGGCATTATTCTTGAGTGGGCACAGCCTGGTAGGGAGAGGTTATGGGGCTGGTTAGGGTAAGGATGGGGGAGTTCCCCCTTAGGTCCTGCATCTTGTTTCCAACACCAATTCATCTGAGCAACCCCAATCCCCTTGTCCCCTAAACTTAGTGCTGAAGACCTAGTCTGCCTTCCTGACTTCCCTATCATGCTTGATATTCTAGATCAAGAGAAACCACGCACCTTCTAACTTTACTTATCAAGGCATCAAGCCCTGGTTTCCTTTCCAGTACCTCTATGATTACGGACGCTGGAATTGCTCATTTCCACACATTTTTTTTGATCAAAGAAAAGCAAATCTTCTCATTCTGCATTTATTTTATCTAGCTCCTAATAGCTCCATCTTCAGGTCACCTCTGGGCACTTTCCTAGTACTCAGCTTCATCTGCCAGTGTGGGCAGGGGATAATAAAATGCTATGGTATCTTATTCTCTATCTGTGACCGTTTGTATTCAGCTTTGGAAAAAGGTATGAGGATGGGGTTACCTGTAGTTTCCATTGACTAGTGCTTCCTGGACCAGGAAACTAGACATCAGCATGGTCGCCATCATGACAAAATAGGAGGTGGATCACGGTTTGAAGATCAAGGTTGAGTATTTATCAGATGAGAGGAGAGAGGAAGGCTTTCTGTGACCCACTGGGAAAATACTGGAAGGATCCATGTGGGGCAACTATTCTGGACTTAAGGTCTCTAAGCGGAAGCAGGGAGCAAGTGCTCCCTGAAAGGAAGATACACTTCAGCACCACGGCTAGCACCCACAATTTTTTCCATGTTTAGGAGACACTGAGAATGTAAGGCTTTGACTGACTCTCTGAGAACATTTACTAGTCAGCACATGAGGCTCCTAACCAAAAAGCAGGACTCAGAGGAAGGCAGAGCTGGGTAAATGCTCTTGCATTTAATCTATCCTGGTCCTAGATGCCAGGGCTTAAGAAATGCAAAGGAAGACCTCCAACTCCACTCCATCCACCTAACAGGCATCCAGGGAAAGGAATATTCCGTCGTAGTCTCAAGAGTTTATAGAAGAGGTTTCCCCTGACCCTTTACCTTGTTCCTATCTTATTCTTCTCCATGTCTTGAGTTGTTTGTCACTCAACATAAAGCATGGTAGAGGAAGACTAGACAATGACCAGGCTAAAGGGACAGGCCCCACTAGAAATGTCTCAGATGAGACCAAACAATTCCATTGCCTTCTAAACTACTGCAGGACAGCCAACAATAAGAGAGTCAGTACAATCACTCGGAACGATACATTCTCACACCCTCGAACTCTGCAGTTTCAGTTCATAAACCATATGGGAGACTGGGCAGAGGGCAGAACCCTGGGGCCTCAGCTTTGAAAGACTCTAAGGCTGAAGAAGGGGCTCCCCTGGTTTATCTTTTCTTAGCTGCCTCTTGTCCCAGGATTCCCCACTGTACTAGCTGCTAGCTCCTCCAGTGAACTAGCTCTCCACTGAGATTGAAGTCTCATGGCCAACTCTACTCCAAACACAGGAACTTTTGAGATAACTTCAGAATTTCACACTTATTTTTGTTTTGTTTGTGTGGGGATCAGGGTCTGTTAGCAAACCAGAGAGTGTAGGGCGCACAGCTGCCTTTGGCTGAGCAAGATTGGGCAACATGTGGGGACAGTTACCCTCGTTCAGAACAGGCCCTGCAGTTCCTCACTTGGAGCCTAGTTTTAGAGCCAAAAGCTGTCCCACCTACTAGGACTGCTGGGCATAGTCACACACTATCAGAAGGGTCTCATGTCCCATGCCACAAGGATAGAAAGATGGACAGTCAATGCTCCACTGGCCATTAAGTGGGTGGCTATTGACAAAGTGTTCAAACAGAAAGCTAGTAAGACACTCATCAGCCTATCGATTCCCCATCTCCCCTTTCTCACCCTTCATTCACAATCAATGGGGTGACAGAGCCCAGCACTGAGGCGGCCAATTAACCACCTCAGGAATGAGCTGCCGCATGTAACATCTTCTGGTCCAGCGGCCACATCCAATAGGAACATTGATCTGGCATATGGACTGTGCTTCCCCGGGACAGGAAACTGAGGCCCAGTACTGGAGTGCAGCATCTTCTAGTTATGAATGCTACCCTTGAACTAGAGGTGTCTCTGTCTGGGGACACCTCCAGACGCTTGCTTCCTCCCTCCCTTTCACAACCAAACCTTAGGCTGAGGCAGTCCAAATAGGCTAGGCTGGGTCTCCAGTCCCCAGTATGCCAACTAAAGAGAAAGTAAAGCCAGGAATGGTGGTTTACACCTTTACTCTCAGCACTTGTGAGGCTGAGGCATGAGGATTACTGTTAGTTGAAGGTCAGCCTGGCATACAAAACAAGATCCAGGCCAGCCTGCAACGACAGTAAGATCCTGTTGTAAGAGGGTGGTGAAGTTTAATGGTGCTGAGAGAGTTATCCGACGTAGCCATATTGGGATAAATTAGATAAAAGGGTACAATGGCCTAAGTTCATGTTTGGGGTACTGACACGCGCTTTAGGATTAAGGGAAGGAAGGTTGTGGCAAGTGATTCATACCTCTTGGTATGAATAATTGATCGGTCTTGGTCTAGATAAGGACCTGCCTACTCCCACCCATCACTGTCTCATCTGCGAGGTGGTTTCCAGAAGTCTTTGCCTTGAGGAGTCAAGGTGGTCAGAAAACAATGGCTTCTACCCCAGAGTTGTCCTCATCTGGGGAGGGAATAGACTGAAGTAGGAATAAGACAGTTAGTCGGACACTCCCTGAGTGTTGATCCTTCAGACCCACAAAGGAGAGCGCCAAGCTCTAGGTAAAGAAGACCAGTAGCAGGAAGGCAGAGAGCCAGCCTGTCCTGCTTCCGGTTAGCTGTGAAGAACTGAGACCTTGTAGCGCGCTCCAGCTTCTACGGGGCCTGCTTTAGTCTACGTGGCCCCATTGCATCTGATTCTGTCTCACGCAAAGAGATAGGCTGTGGGTCTCCATGCCCGTCCACTCATCTTACCTCCCAAGTGCTCCTCAGCCTATCCTCATCCACCCTGCTTCGGATCAGTCTCCCCCAAACCTCCACCAGAGATAAGTGAGCATGCGCTGCAGCCCCCCCCCCCCCGCCCCCAACACCCGTGAGCCTCGGTGCTCCGCAAGTCTGCAGCTGATGCTGTTAAGAGATTGCCCCTGGTTGCCAGGAGGGGAGCTGCTTTTGCTCCCGATGTTGGCCATCTGCGCTCAACGGCCTCAAAGGCAGGCCCTAGAGTGGACACCTGGCAGCTTTCAGGAGAGCTGGCACCGGGAAGCCGAGCTTAGCAGCCAGTGCTGGAGACAGTGAGTTTCCCCAGCCTAGCTCGGAGGAAAAACTTTCCTGGTTGATGGAGGGGGAAAGTACAGCCCAGTGTTCGCCAGCCAGATTCTCCTCCCTCCTCCCTCCTCCCTCCCCACCACCCTCCGAATCAATACATTCTGAATCTAATCTAATAACAGAGATTTAACGAGGGGATAATGCGCGTGGAGCCGCCAGGCGCTTTGTCTTCTTCTTTCAGGAGGCAGCTGGGGCCCATTATCTGGGGACAATGCCCCATGCTAATCACTCCCTCTGCCTCCCTCTGCATGTTTGGGGGAGGGGAGATGCTGGGCAAGAAGGGGCAACTCCTATGACTGCACTGGAGGCAGGGAGGATAAAGTCAGACTGGTCTAACCCACCCCGCATAATTGCCTTGGCCTAACACCAACTCCTTGGCCTTCTCCTCTAGCCGAATGGGGTGCCCTGACCTTTGAGAGGTCGAGGGTGCCCCATCAAGGCATGCACACTGCTACCAACTAGGTATCAGCTGGGAGTTGGATGGGTTTTTTGCTTTTTGTCTTTTCATTTTTCTAACATAGTCCTCTATAATTTAAGCTATCCCAGTGAGGCTTGTGATGGCTAGCCCTGAGTGTCATGGTTGGAGAATAAGAATACCCTATCTTAAAATAGAAGCCTGGTTCTTCAATCTCCTCTCTCTGACTCTGTCTCCATCTCTGCCCTGCCCTTCTCTTCCATCCCCCCTCTTCTCTCTGGAAGTGCGGAGGTTAGACTGGAGGAAGAACTTCCTGGCAAGGCCAATGCTAACAATGATTACTAAATCAGGAGTCTGGAAAGAACAAATAACCTTGTATTTCCTAGAAGGCTTTCAAAAGGAGACCTCCAGCTCTGTAGCTTGGGAGGGGGCTTTTAGGGAGGACTGATCTGCCTTAATTCGCTATTGGAGCTTTTAGGAGGAGAGAGTCCAAAGGCATACTTGGACATCACACTGCTTCTAAAACATGTTTACTGTTGTGGAGTGTCAGACCCCAGTACAAAATCTGTCCCCATCCCAGGTCTCCTTGTGTGTCCACCTACTCATCTGTAACGTGGAGCTCACACAGTTCCCACATCTTAGGTATTAGGAGTCTCAAGATCCCAGCGAAGAAATATTCAGGGCTCTAGTAGAGACATCTAGCATCATCCTGGCCCTTCTTGATCAGTTCAGGGAACCATTCAGAATCGATCCTAGAAAATGGTGGGTGGGGACCTTTATCCTGCTTGGTAGACAGAGCCAAATGACCTAGGCACTTACCTTAAGGACATGGGCTAAAGAGCCTGCCCGTGCCTTGCTATATCCAGACACCTGTGACCTTTTTGTCCTTCGGTTATCTCTCACACTCACCCCCTCTCCCCAGCTTCTTAACAGAATTCCTCTATAAAACTTGAGACTCGAGTTCCTGCTCTGCCAGTGTGAGAGCCACGGGCATTCTGGAATCACATTCTGAGCCTGACCAGGACTCCCATGCAGCCCCCCCACCCCTCCGTAAACCTTTGTATGAGCATCAAACCCACAGAAAAAAGAGCTTTGTGACTGTGACACTTAGGACTACAAGAACTCTGAAACTCACTTCCCCCAGGTAGAAAAACTTCCTCCACTGAAGGTTCAGAAAGAAACATTCAGCAAAATGCCAGTATGTGGCCCAATCACAACCTGACTTCTAGATTCTGTCCACCAGGTGGCAGCAAAGCCCAGAAGTTCCATGGCAAGTCAGGCACAAAGCCTCTTATTGCCTCTTCCCCGCTGTGCCTTCCAAATAAAACAGCCCTATCCTTCACCAGTGGTATCTGCAGCCCCTTTCCTTCAAGGACAGCCCTGTCGTTTGGGCCAGGAATAAGGACAGCTTTCCTGAGCTCCAGGTACTGAGGCACATGCAGCTCCACCACACACGGCTGCCCACACTGAGCCCTGTGCTCGGAGGCTCCTGCCTATGCAAGGGCAGGATCACACACTCATCTTCTCATCCACAAAGCTCTCTCCTCTCGCTCTCCCCGTTTCTGCACCTGTGATGAAGATGTGGTGGCACGGAATACTCTCGCCCAAAGCTCTCTCAGCACAAGCCCTCAGAGGACACTGTTTGTCTCTCCTGCCTGCCCAACTCAGCCCATGCTACACAAACTTGGAACTACTCCTCACCATCCTGGGGGAAGAAGGGCCAGAGAGGACTACTGGGCATAAGTACTAGGAACAGATCAGTGGGTGAACAGACAGGGCAAGTGCCTAGGGAACACTCATTTATCTCAGGCTTGTCTCAGGAGGGACAGGAACACATGGCTGTCCCGAGCACGGCTTTAGAGGATCCATCCACTCCTTTAGGTATCAGGACAATATATGCAATGTCCACATTGTGGCTACTGCCACACCCACTAATCCTGGCGTCCCTCTCCCCATGCCCACTAATCCTGTCCCCTTCTCCCCACACCACCATGGTAAATCATCAGCCTAATACACTTGCCCTGCGGTCAGTCCTTATGAACTGAAGTTCCCTCAAAAAGCCACATCTGTGGTGAAGGTTTTGAATATTAATCAACTGATTAGAACATCCATGACTGTGGAGATTTGGCATGTTGCAGATCCGGAGCTAAAATTACCATGGCTATCTTTAGTGCCCATTAATAGCCATTGATCACCCGTGTCTGTATCTAGCCTGACATCCTTTTGATTATCAGGTAAAATGTTTGGAGGAGAACCTTAACATACCCTGAGTGAGCTTCCATTAACCAATGCTAAGCATGCCTTCAGATCACACAGTACCTCCCTGCTTTATTGTGTAGCTTGTAATTTTTGCTACCCCACCTTAAGCTCTGGACAGACTACCAGGCTACCAGCCCCCACCCAGATTCCCTTGGATCCATGGATAAACACACACACACACACACACACACACACACCAGCAAATCTGAAAATGCCTTTGCTAACTCAATGACTAGGCACTCTTAAAACTTGCCCTGCCTCCCCAGGCCAATGGCACTCCAACCGAAAACTCACATGGCTGGTTGGCTTTATCTCCTGCTGCTACTCCCTCCCTCTTCTTCCCCACCTGATTCTCCCTGTGTTCTACCCATGCAACTCTAAGTGTCCTGCCCCAGTTTTAGTCATTGGTTGCTGGTATCTTTATTGATTGACCAAGAACCAATTGGGGACCTTAGCATCAGAACCACCCTCTATATCTCACCCTTCCTGTCAAACAAAAACAAAACAAAAAACAAAAAAACCAACAAAAACAACAAAACAAAACAAAAAACCCCTTTTTTATCAGACTTAAATTGAAGAAAATCATAACAATCATTAAATTACAAAGTAAGATATGGAATTAACATTCAGTCTATCATTCAGTCAATTAGATAAAGTACTCTACCATCATTCCTAACTTAAAGAATTATGCTTCTATCCTTGGATTATGTTTAGATTTTAGCCTGTAATGCCATCTGAAACCCATGTCTTTCACTCTACAACCTCTCTCTCCATGATAAACAACTTGAGTTTGATTATGAGACTAAACTAGTCCTCAACCCATCAGAAATCCAAGAACGGCTTAAGCATTACCTGGATATACAGGAAGCACCAAACACAGTTTCTCAAACTTAAAACAACTGTAGAGACAGCTGACTACACAGACAGCCCCCTAATTTCTTACAATGTTGGAGCACCTGTCTTCAGCCTTTTGGCCCAAGATCATCTGATAGAGCTTTGAAAAGCAGGCTTATAAAGGACTGTTTACCTTGTCTTGGCAGAGCTATCAGTCAACTATTCTGTGCAGTGTGTCCTTTTCCAGGACAGTATTTTGTCTGCAGATGAAATAGGCAATTTCTGCCTCATGGCTACCTTGCCACAGTAAGCAACCTTGCTTGGAGGTAAGATACTCAATTTTTCTTTGAAGGAGAATGTGGAAACTGTCTGGAGCAGATATGTCTCATTGTCAAGTGATCTCTAATAAGGAAATAGCATTAAATGTTACATTATGTGGATTTCTGATGTTTTTGAAAACTAAGTAAAGTATCTTGAACTGTTAAACCTTAGCTACTCTTAGTCATTTCTATTTGAGTAAATTGAAGGTACTTTATTATAATTAAATCAGAATTTAGCATAACCATGAGTTTTCTATCTGGCCTTTAACTTGTGTTGCTTAATCATTTTAAACAGTTTGTAAAGCAGCTATAAGAAGGACTGGGTCTAAGCCTTGTATTTTTAAATGAGTTGTGTAGGCATAATGCCTATCTAAGAGTAACAATATTAATCTTAAATTTTGTATCAATATAAGAAATTCAAACCAATGAAAAACTAAAACCATTTGAGGCCAGCCTGATCTACAGAGTGAGTTCCAGGACAGCCCAGGCTATAAAGAGAAACCCTGTCTCGAAAAAACCCAGAAAAAAAGAAAAAAGAAAAACTAAAACCTGTATCAGTATAAATTCTGTACTAATGTAAGAAATTGTAACTTCAATTTGTATCAATTATAAAGATTTCGATCAATTAAGATTATGGCTACACAATACTTTGCTCAAGGGTAAAATTTAGTAATGCATCTCACTTGTTTCCTCCACTTTCAAAATTATGACCATTTCCAAATTATCCCTCAAAATGACAAGCTATCTTTAATTTGCAAAATAATCATTACCAGATACACAAACCCAGGGAATTGAGCTGTCGACCTTCCATAGCTTCTTCCTGCTGAATATGGGTGGTGAGAAATTTTCCAAAGGGGTGGGGAGGTATAAAAAATTAGAAAAACTGGTTAGACTTAAGAAGGCTAGCTTTAGCATCTGTTATCCAGTCTCTGCGTATTTGGAAGATTCAGAGCTTGACTTAAGTTCTGACCAGATGCATCTGAAGGTTGGATGAGGCGAGATGACCTGGAGTCAGCAGCAAACCTGAGACTGTTCTGGAAGCAACTCTCTGGACAGCATCAAGAAGTAGGGGGCTGAAACAGCAGGTCAGTTAAGCATCCCCATGGATGGATCTTGTCAGAACTGTATATTCTGCAATATATGAATTTCACAACCAAAATTTTAGTACCATTAAAATTTTCATATGGATTGTGCAGGGTGCATAGACCTGTTAAGGATGAAATTATGCTCCTTGTTCAAGCAGATGAAAGACAGGTGTCTTTTTATAAGTTAATTTTATTAGTAACCAATTGAAATAAGTCTTCATTCATGCCATGTGAAGGATGGCATGATGAATCTTTACCTGTCTTGTTTGATTCTTGTTTGAATTTTTCTAGTTCTTCAGGGAGTCTCCCCCTGTCATATCTGACCCATATGACTCTGAATGGGTTCCAAAGCCTCCTCTCTTTTCCTGTCAACACAAACACAGAGCCTCTCTCCCAAAATAACAAGTCCTTGGTTCAGTAACTGGAAATCACTGTTTAGCTTGACCTCTCTCCCAGAGGAATTTTAATATAACCATCAAACTCAAAACCACACTCACTTTGATATATAAAACAATTCAAAGAAAATAAAGCAATCTTAACAGCTATTAGCTGGTGAGACAGTGCTTCTGCTGTCTCCAGTCTACTTACTATATGAGCCTATTTCCATGGTCCCTCTTTATATAATTCTTAAGACCTAAATTTCTACTGTCTGAGATAGGCTAGATGACCTACCCCCTGCCTTTGATCTAATTTTTTAAGATCAAAAGCCTCAATACTTTTATTTCTCTGTAATTAACTTTAATTAAATTCCCTTCTGCTTACTGTACAAGCCTATGTCCAGGCTTTATTTATGTTGTACCAGGCAAAAAAATCCCAGAAATCCCAAGAGTAGATTGTGTTCAAAGATCCCAAGAAATTGTCCTGGCAAGACTTTTTAAAATCTTCTCTAAAGCATTTTTTTTGAAATTTACTCTCCCTAACTTATCCCTTCTGTGGAGCTTAGTATCTCTGTCTACTTAAGAATATTTAAACAATTACCATTATACTCCCTTTCTACCTTAAAAGCAATTAAATCAAATTTTATTTATCCCCATCCTTGGATTATTTGCTTGTAGGAAGCAGGCTGCATCTACCATCTGCCTCTCTGCCTCTCATCTTAAGCTCTTTGTATCAGTTCCTAACTGCAGGAAGAAATCTCTATGTGGCTCTGGCAAAATCTGTATTTCCTTCTATCCTTAAAAACAATTAAATCATATTTAAAAAAAAATCTATCCTTTGATATTTTGCTGTATGAAGCAGGCAGGTGACTCTGCCTTAGGGCAGCTGGCCTGTTTCTTTGCACAGCAGGAGCTGCAGCCTCTTTAACCTGAGACTCTCTCTGTGTTCATTTGTTCAAGTTTCATATACTGGAGCCACATGACTTGGTTCCTCTCTACTGAGAAACCAGTTCTCCCCACTATTAAACTATACCATTGTGTGTGTGTGTAATCCATCCTAGAATTTCTTAAATTAATAGTGGATTCTTGCCTTCCACATTGCATGCCATCTGTAGTGTGTAGGTTTTGCTATTCTGCTTTAAGTTCCAGACAGATCTTGCTACCAGCTCCCACCCAAATTTCCTTGGATATACGGATAAAAAACAGCACACATGCTCTCTCTCTCTCTCTCTCTCTCTCTCTCTCTCTCTCTCTCTCTCTCTCACACACACACACACACACACACGCACGCACACTATCATTAAATCTGAAAATGCCTTTGCTAACTCAATGACTGGGCACTCCTAAACATCCCCTGCTTCCCCAGGCATGATCAGATAGAGTGACCATTGGCCACTCCAACCAAAAACTCACATGGCTGGTTGACTTTATCTCCTGCTGCTACTGCCTCTTTCTTCTTCCCCACCCCTTCTCCCAATTCCTCTGTGTCCCCCTGAGCAACTGTAAGTGTCTTGCCCCATCCTCAGCCATGAGTTGCTGGTATATTTATTGGTTGATCAAGAACCAATTGGGGAACAGGATCTTAGCATCAGAACCACTCTCTACACACTGTAACACACCTAACTGCTATTTCCACAGTGTAGTTGGTAAATGCACTAACTGGCATTTGTTCTGTGACTATAACTACTTCTACTGTGGAGCATGACATTTAGGACATCCGGAATCCATATTGCTGGCTATGGTCTCTCATATTTGGTTCAGGATAAGCCGCCTGTTTCCCCTGGAATGAGAACCGTGTGTTTTTTTTTTTTTGAGGAGGGTTCATTTGTTTGTTGTCAACATCCTGGAGGACAGAGGTCCAAGCAGGGATGAGTGCCTTCTAGGAGATCTAGGAGAGAATCTGCCTCCTTTCCTTTCCCAGTCTTGGGCCACCTGTACTGACTGTGGGAAGTTCTTTCCCATCTTCAAAGCCAAGCTCAAAACGTCTCAGCTCAGCTTGAAATTTATATTCACTTTCCCACAGCTCCATCTTCCTCTCCCTAAGTTCTTCCCTTCCTGAGTTTCATCTTTGCACAAAAGATCAGGTTTTCATCATTGCAATGCATATATTTCATCAGGGGCACATGTACATGTGTAGGCATGTTCCCAAAGAACTTCGAGTTGTCAGATGCCACCAGTGAAGTTACAGGCCATTGAGAGCTGCCAGATATGTGTGCTGGGAACCAAACTCAGGTCCTTGGGTATAGATGGAAATCTGTGTCTGTGTGTCTGTATATATAGATGTGTGTGCAAGTGTGTATGCAGAGCCCCAGGGTTGACAATGGGTATCTTCCTTAGCCTCTCCCTGCACCTGGATTGCACTGATTTGGCTAGACTGCTGGCCAGCAGGGCCCAGGGATCACCCTGGTCTGATCTCTGTCTCCCTCCAACACTAGGATTACAGGCACACTCCCTGCCCCAGCTTTTTATGAGTGCCAAGACCTGAACTCGGGTCCTTATGCTTGCACATCAAACACTTGCAGACTGTGCTGTCCTCTTGGCCCCTCTCACACAGCTCACTGTGGCTAGCTTCTGCCCACACTGATCAACTAGAGCCTGCTTATCTTGAGACGTCTCCACTCAGAAATGTCTCACAGTGCATGTCACACTCACAGACCTTAGGGGTTGGGGGTAGACATCCAAACCAGGGGCATAATTCCTACCCTGAGATCTTGGGCAATCTTCCATGTGCCTCCATTTTTCAGTCCGTAAAATCAACATAACAAAGCACCCACCTTACTAGACTGCTGTGAGGATTTAGCAGATGATGCTTAAATTTCATTCATTGGCTATTCTTGCTTTTATTTGTAAATCTAGCTGCCTCTAACACAGGAGAGTTGTGAAGTGGGGCATCCTAGACACACTGAGTTAGTACTAAAAAATAAATCGTGCTTTGTATCAGGCAACATGTGCAGTATGTCCATGTTATAAATATGGCTCAGCTCCATAGCCTCAGGAGAAGGGGCCAAGAAAGCAGCCTGGAGGCCAGGATTGCACCACCATTGCAAGCAACAAGAGCAGGCCCATTTTTCCCCATCTCTTCCCAGCCCCGGGACAGCCCATCCTACTGAATGGAGGTTTAAGATGGTGCCAGGGCTTCCAGAGCTAGATATCCCACCCTGGAATGGGGCTTAGACTGAGGGTCCTGTAGTCTTTCTAAATACCAAGAACCACCTGGCCCAGCTTCTCTGTCTAGAAGAGTGGGTGCAGGAGATGGTATGGTGGCCTCAACAGGATTTTCCAGCCCAGATCTAGGGAATGGTGCCTTTACCTCCTCGAATTTCGATAGGAGTTCAGGCTCCATGTGTCCCACCCTTTCCTCTTGATTGACATGTTCATGCCCCTTCCTTTGCTCCTAAGACCTATTCTTGGTGATGCAATTCCAGCCCACCGACCACCCGGCTCACAGTTCTCGCAGGAGTCACTGCACTGTGCTATAGCTGAGGCTGTGTCTGCTCAAACCGTGAGCGCATGCTGCGTGGGTGACACTGTTTATCCAGAGAGGTATGCAGAGCTGAGCACTCTGCCTAGCACAGGATGGTGGCTCAATAATTGTCCAGTTAACAAAGGAAGTGGTAGTGTGTTTCTACTGGAGCTCCTTGCTGTTATGATGACCATAAAACTAGGGCCTTCCTGTCCTGGAAAAAAAAATCACTGTGCATGCAGAATGCTATTAAGTGGGGTCATCTGTGGCAAATGAAGTGCACCTGCTGTCTTGGACTCTCTTCAGTCCTTTCAGGAGCTATAGCCTGAGTCAAGAGAGTCTCCAGATTCTTCCAACTGTCTCCCCTGCCCTAGTCAAAAGAAGTAAGGCTGTGGCTGGGGAGGCAAACCTCCTGCTTTGCCCAGTGTTGGTCATGGCTTTCCTCTTGACAGAAACTGAGGAGTTCGAAGAGTTTCCTTTGTGGGAGGGGGGTCACAGGTCAAATGATTCAGCAGAATTCATTGGAGACTGGTGACCCCCAGACCCTAGGAAGGAGGGACTGGTTCTCAGGCAGGAATCAGTCTCATTGAGCTGCGTAGGGGCTACCACTCACAGGAAGGGCAAGGTTCAGGCAGCCTCTTCTATCTTCTCTGAGAGGTGATCTCCAAGGTGGGGTGGGGAATGATTTATAGGTGTGGTTTGAAGGGGGCACTGCCAGCAGGGAGAACCTCATCGTGGGGCTGAAAGTTGACTCAGCATGGCTAGACAAGAGAACCTTCAGTAAACTGTTGTGTCACTATGTGGGGCATGATGGCACATACCTTTAACCTCAGCACTTGAAGGGCAGAGGCAGGCAGATTCCTACAAGTTAAGTCCAGTCTATCTATAATATAGTGAGTCCTAGGCCAACCAGAGCTACATAGTGAAACCTGTTTTTTAAAAAAATCTATTCTTATGCCAGGCGGTGGTGGCACACACCTTTAATCCCAGCACTTGGGAGGCAGAGGCAGGCAGATTTCTGAGTTTGAAGCCAGCCTGGTCTACAGAGTGAGTTCCAGGACAGCCAGGGCTACACAGAGAAACCCTGTCTCGAAAAACCAAAAAAAAAAAAAAATCTATTCTTACAACAATATTCATACTACCTTTTCATAGAAAGAATCTGTAAGCTCCCCAGTGAAAGGATTTTTTTCTGAGCCCCCAAACAGATCCTTGGGGCTCCCAAGAGAGTGGAATAGAAATCACCCTGTGTCCAGGAAGTGACAAGTAGCTCCCTCCCACTGGACCTCTGGTCCTGGGTGTCAGAAATGGTAAGACATCTGCTGTGGTACATGCTGGGACTTAGGCTCTGCCTCGCCCTCCTGGCATGCATCTAATGCCACAGCTTTACAGGTGGCTGTGGTGGCTCAGACAGGTTGTACACTCTAGGGCAGAAGGTACACTTTGGAATTCCTGACACAAAGCCTTAGAAAATCTGCATATTGAAAAAAACCCCATCAGATGGCATAGCAGGTATCTTTGCTCTACAAGGCCAATGACCCGAGTTCTATGTTCTCGTGTGTGTGGTGTGTGTGTGTGTGTGTGTGTGTGTGTGTGTGTGTGTACATGTGCACATCCCAAGTGGTAAGGATAAATCTGATGGCCACAGGCATGGAAGCACTCTATAGTCTCTGAATGTCAGCCGGGCTCCTTATCATACTTAAATATACCCCTTTGTGGCACCAAATATGCTAATGAAGTATGTAGCACTACATGGGATGGATAGAACACGGGCAGAAAATCCTGTACTATGCAAATGAATTCCAAACCCTGCACCAAGTGTGCCAAAGCTCGGATCCCTTGTACAGTTACTGAACTCTCTGCTCGAACCAACTTCCTCCTTTGGAAGTTGTGGTGGTTTGAATGAGAATGTCCCCCTTCAGACTTGGGTATTTGAAAGCTTGGTTCCCAAGCTTGGTTTGAAAGCTTGGAGGTTTAGGGAGGTTATGGTGAGGTGCTGCCTTGTTAAAGGAAGTAGGTCACTGGGGATACAGTCTGTTCCCAAATCCAGTTCTCTCTCTCTCTGCTCCATGTTTGCTATTGATGATGGAATTTGTCAGCTTCCTGTTCTTGTCACCGGCTACCATGCTGTTCTCACCATTATGGACTCCCCCCTCTGAATCTGGAAGCCCAAGTCAACCTTTTCTTCCATATGCTGCTTTTGGTCACATGTTTTAGCACAGTAACAGGAAAGTAGCTAACACAGAAGTGTATCTTTTTTCTTGGTGTGTGTATGTGTGTGTGTGTGTTCTTGTGTACCTGGCTATGTGTGAACTTCAGTGTTCAGCGTTCAGTGAAGAAGACCAGATAGTCAACCATGAGTATTATCCACCTTGTTTTTTAAGACATGATCAGTCCTTGGTCTGAAGCTCCTTGATTTGTCTGCCAGACCTATGATTCTGCCAGTCTGTTTCCCCAGCATCAAGATTACAAAGGTATACAACCACACCTGGCCTTTTCCCTCTTCTATCTATCTATCTATCTATCTATCTATCTATCTATCTATCTATTCTGAACCATCGTATACAAGTAGAGGTCAAAGAACCTCTGGGAGCCAGTTCTTCCTCCACCATGTGAGTCCAAAAGACTGAGCTCAGGTCATCAGGGTCAAAGGCAAGTCCACCTGCCCACTGGGCCATCATGGTGGCTCCACAGTTCTGGTCCTTCGAGTATATCTTTTCTGCTTCTGCCACAACTGTGTGTGTCTCTTTAGAGACACAGAACCCTGGAACGCCTGTGGTGGTGCCTTCTGAACTGCTCTAGCACATCTACAAGGATGTAGTATGAACTAATCCTTGGACGTTACCTCACTCAGGAGCACTCACACTAGTACACAGGAGGGTTCTTCTGGTTACAATATCATTCTGGAAAGTTCCTGGCCTGCTGCCGACACTCAACTCAGGTCAGCTCCCCTCTGTGGAGCCTTAAGTCCTCTCTGGTACCTGTGTTGCCCATCATCTTCTCTTAGCTCATCTAGAGACACCTCTGACCTGCTTGGCTTTCCGTTACCCACGGGCTCTCTCCCACCGCAGCTGCTAGCATAGTGCCAGGCCCATGGAGGCGCTGGGGTTGAATGGGAGCGGAGTATTGAAGTGGGAGGGTTAAAGATGCTCTTGTGCTCTGTCACTGGGCATAAAACACTACAGTCTAAGAGAGGTGTCTTCTCAACTCCTCTGGTGATGGTAGACTGAGGATGGCAAAGGCAAGCCAGGCATGGGTAGTGACTAGTCATCACTATCAGACATGGCCAGCACTTTTGAACAGCAGTGTTCTCTCTTCTAGTAGAGGCAGAACTTGACTCCAATCTTTCTAGCAGGTCACCCCTTCCTGTCTCTTTTCCTACTTCCTTTCACTTTGCAGTGTGGGGTTTTTAAAACCTATTTTGATTCTCCCCGTTGTAATAAGAAACTAGCAATTAACTATTATAAGGCTGTTTTACAATCGCGTGGAAACCCCTTTTATCCACTTTGACTTAAATGGTTATATCTTTTATCCCTAGTTTTCAGGAATATAAAACTTTACAGCGCTCACTGCAAACCTTCATACTTTGCTTTACAGTTTATTGTTCCCTCTGCAGATATAGCTCTCACATAAATAGTCCTTTCATTGGGACAGTACTGGGCGGGGGCTGCTGGACTGGTTCTCTCAGTGGACTTGGCAGTGGAACATAAGGTGATTCTTACAGAGCCAATGTCCTGCCACCATTTATCTCCAATCAGGATTGGCCCAACAGACCTTGAAGGAAGTTCTGGACCTCAGGGGAGAATGACTTAAGGGGTTAGCACCTCTCTTTCCCTTATCATGTTCCTAGTCTGAGACTTGGCTCCCAACTATCAAGCCAAGAATGTTCTAGATCCTCCCATTCCTGTGTAGGGAAAGTTTCCCTGAGAGTTGTTGGAGAGCAGCATTCCTAGGCTTAGGCAGAATTCCCCATGATAGGCTAGGGACAGAGCTCAGGCCATGTTTTATGTGAGACACCAGACTTAAGGACACAGAGCAGAGACACAGGGACACATAGCCATGGGGGGGGGGTCCTCACGTGGAGTCTCTTAAATTTGAGTTTCTATCATTGAATCTGTAGTTTTGTGTTTTCATCAAGCATGAAACATAGAAGATGCCTCATGTGACAGCCAAGAGAAACTGGGCCCCATTCTAACTGCAGCCAAAGCTCCAGCCTGGCTCTGACATCTCACATGGCTGATGGAGGCCAGAGGCTGAACGGGGTGACGATGCCAACAGAAGTTCCCTCCTGGGTTGGAGATGAAGCTTGGCTAGTAGAGGGCGTGTCTAGCATGCAAGAGGCCGAGCCCCAGCACAGCATGAAACAAGGCGTGAGGGCGCACACCTGTCATTGAACCCTCAGGAGGTAGATGTCAGAGAGTCAGAAACTCAGTTTTCTACATGGAGATTCAAATAATGCCAGACTGGGATTGAGGAGATCTTAAAGGAGAAGCTGGGGCAGGGGCCAGGAGAGGACGGTCACATTGTGCTGGAAGGCAGCGACTCCTCCCGAGCCTCACCTGCCAGTGGATTCTCCGGTGTCTTTGTCAAATCTCCATTGCACTGCACAGCAGCATAGAAAGACACCTCCCAAACTTTCTCCCCTCCTTCCTTGACTCAGGTCAGCCTTGCTATGCAGGCTCACAGCTTGGTCTTCATTTGTCTTTTATTAGACATTCCTCCCTAATAAAATCCTTGCACATTTAATCCCCTCTTGACATCTGAACTCATGAGATCTGGGATAATGCACATCCCATTGATATGAGGAGAGGGAAGTATACATCATTCAGATCTCGCTCCTGTAGATAGCTTCTAGAAAGACCCACAGCCAAGAAGACAGGCATGCAAACGTTTGTATGAAATGCTGGAAGCCAAGGTTTATATCCCTAGGTATAGATTTATGTTAGCGAGTAGACGTCAATACCTATAAATACAGTTTTAAAATGATAATCATCCGACACCTGGGAATCAATCTGTAATTAGTGGTGATGTTATTCTGCGTGGGGGAGATTGTGGATGTGTAGCCACAACACCAATTATCTTAATACACATCTTTATTTACACACGTGGTTTTACTTAATCCTCACAGCTATTCCATGAGGGGTACAATTACTATCTCTGTAACACAGATGCAGAAAGGGAGGCCAGGACAAGCATTCCAGAGTGCGGCAGAAGCTAGGCTTGACTGTAGATAATTTCATAGAAGTGTAAAACTAGATAACGAGTAAGTAGGGAGAGAAGGGGTCAGAGGGCCCGACATGCGTGAATGTACGTGGAAATGGATGTAGTGACAGGTGAACAAACCTCCCCCAACAACCATGACCTTTCATTTATAACTAAAGACCCAGAATGGAGCTGGGATAGCCGCTGATTTCAGAACGCAGTGCTAGCTAATCAAACTCACCTCACTGTTTAGCAATGATATAAGCCCTATTTTTTCCGAGCCATGTCTCACTATGTGACCTGTTCTGGCCTGGAACTCACAGAGATCCAACTGCCTCTCCTTTCCAACTGCTGGGATGGAAAGCATGGGCCAGCATGTCTAGCACATGGCAGCCTCGTATTCATCTTGTTACAGGTGTATCCAATTTAGTTTACAGGGCAAAGAATTGTACCAGGACATTTAAGAGAATAGAAACAGTGAGAAAGCTTATTTAGAAAGAAAGACATTCCCAAGAATGGGAGCCTCTATGACTGGGGAAAGCCTAGGTTCAAAGGTGCTTGGCTGGAGTAAGAATTTTGGTTTCTCTAAAATCATAGAAATATAAGAATGGTTTTGTTTTAATCCCAGGTGTGGGATATGGAACTGCTTCAAATTGTCCAGAGCAGCTGACTATGATTTGCCTTGTGCTCTAGCAGGGTGTGGTTTTTGACAGCTACAGATAGTTTCTGCTAGTGTATGACATTTGGACTTTTCAGGGGATATATAAAAGCTAGAGCCCTGATAGTAGTTGGCCAGTTGATGGTTGGATGCTGTAGGTTGCTGTTTGTCAAGTAGCCATGTGCAAAAGGAAGGAGAAAGAGGAGAAGGAAAAGAAGGAGGAAGAGGAGGAGGAGGAGGAGGAGGAGGAGGAGGGAAATATGGAGGAGAAAGAGGAAGAGGGGGAGGAGG
>NW_021628163.1:0-6496 GCF_004785775.1 Grammomys surdaster
GAGAGAGAGAGAGAGAGAGAGAGAGAGAGAGAGAGAGAGAGAGAGAGGAAAATTTAATTCTACTCTTTTTTTGTTTGTTTGTTTGTTTGTTTGTTTTTTGTTTTTCGAGACAGGATTTCTCTGTGTAGCCCTGGCTGTCCTGGAACTCACTCTGTAGACCAGGCTAGCCTCGAACCCTCGAACTCAGAAATCCGCCTGCCTCTGTCTCCCAAGTGCTGGGATTAAAGGCATGCGCCACCATTACCCTAATTCTACTCTTAATTGAAAGGAATGTTTGTTTACTCACGAGGTAAAGACCTCCCCAAATATTAAGAACTTGATTTGATCATTAATTGACCTCAGTGTTTTAAATTTTTAAATTGATGTATCTGTGTAAGCATATGTGTACATGCCCCATCCTGGTGCATGCATGGGGCCATCAGGAGTCTGCTTCCATCACTCTCTCCAGCTGTTCCTGTGGGGCAAGGTCCCCTCCTAAACCTGGGGCTTGTGTGTTAGCCAGTAAGCCTCAGAGAGCCTCTCCTCTCTGCTCCTTTAAGAGATGGGATCACAGGCATTTGTGAGATGCTTGACTTTTTAAACAGGTTCTGGGATCTCAATGCTGGCCCCTCATCGCTGGACCATCTCAACAGTCCTCAAATTCAGTTGTTACACAATAACAAGGACAACAACAACAAAATGGCACAATCCCAGTAAAGACTGTATAACTTCAGCTCCACTTGTCCCCTTCTGATACCTGATTCCCTGCCCCCTTTCTGTACCAGGTGGTGGTGTAAAGGAAGAACTCCCGATTGACATTGGCTCTGGTCCCACCCCCCTCTTCTGTTCAAGGTGATGTAAAGGGAGATCTCCTGATTGACATTGGCTCTGGCCCCACCATCTATCAGCTTCTTTCTGCCTGTGAGTCCTTCAAGGAGATCGTTGTCTCTGACTACACAGACCAGAACCTCTGGGAGCTGCAGAAGTGGCTGAAGAAGGAGCCAGGAGCCTTTGACTGGTCCCCAGTGGTCACCTATGTGTGTGATCTTGAAGGCAACAGGTAGATCAATGGGTGTCTGTTCTTCAACCTTCTAAAGGGACCTGGATGTTTCTATTAGCCAAAACTACCACTAAAATCCAGATGAAAAAATGCAAAAGAAACTCAAAGACAGAGACCAAAGGGAACTCCAGATGGAGGATGAGGGCTCAGGAGAATAGCTGGGCTATTAAATGTACCACCTGAGTACTATTTTATTACCAGTCATCCAACACAAAGGTGGTGGCTTTGCGCATGCCTAATGCTCACACCACTGGAAACGGCAAACCGTTGACAGATGTATGTTTTAGGTATCAGAATAACATGAAGCAATTATGGGGAAAGAATTCATTACTTATCATCCATAAAGTTAGAGTCTTTGGGATCTGGGAGATGGTCAGTGGGTAAAGTGCTTATCATGGAAGTTGTCCTTTCTCCAATGTCTTCTTGGCATCTTTATTGAAAACCAGCTGGCTCCAGATGCATGGCTTAGTCCTATACTGTCTATTCTGTTCCATTATTCTGTGTATTCTGGGTTTTGTTGTTGTTTTGTTTTTGTGGAAATAATGTGCTGGCTTGGTGACTATAGCTTTTTTGTTGCTGCTGCTATTGTTGTTGCAGTGAGGTAGTGTGTGATTTCTGATATTTTCTTGGTGCTATTTGGGCTTTGTGTGTATGGTTGCCTAAAAATTCCAGACTTGTTTTCTAGTCCTGTCATTAGTGTTTTAGGAGGAATGGTATAGGCTCCACTGATTGCTTCAGATAGAATGGACAAGTTCATGATCTTGGTTCTTCACATCAGTGAACAGATCTTTTCATTTTATTAATGTTTTCAGTGTAGAGGTCATTGGCTTGTTTTAGCTAAATTCATTTTGAATTTCTTTATTTATTAATAAATATATTAATAAAAATAATATTAAATATTTATTTACTATAGCTATCGCAATAGGATTGACTTCTTGATTTCTGTTTCAAATAATTCTCTATTGGGGCATAGATATTTCAGATGAGGATTCTGAAAAGTTAGTGCTTCTTGGTTAATGGTTAAAGGAACTAGCATCTATCCAGTCATTCATCTGTCCACCCACTCATCCATCCTCCTATTCATCCATCCATTTATCCACCTACCCACCCAGCCATCTATATGTCCATCCATCCATCCATCCATCCATCCATCCATCCATCTACCTATCCATCCATCCATCCATCCATCCACTCAACCATCCATCCATCCATCCATCCATCCATCCATCCATCCATCCACCCACCCACCCATCCATATATCCATGTATCCATCCACCCATTTATTCATCTGTCCATCCACCCATTCATCTATCCATCTACCCACCCATCCTTCTATTTATCCATCCATCCATCCACCCACACACCTATCCCTTCATCCATTTATTTGTCCATCCATCCATCCATCCATCCATCCATCCATCCACTCATTCACCCATCTACCCATCCATTCATCCATCAATTGATTTATTCACCTGTTCACCCACCCATCTATCCATCCACCTACCCAGCAATTCACCCATCCATCTATTCACCCTCCTATTCATCCAACCATCTACCCACCCACCTACCTACTGATTCACCATTTATCCATTCAACAAACTTAGGCTGAACAACTGTGATGCACCACTCAGTACTAGCTCTTAGGCCAGAGCAGAGAATGAGATAGGAGAAGCCCTTCTGCCCTTTATCCCCTATCAGAAGTCAGATAAATGTCTGATCATTTAGGGCCTTTGAGGCCACATTAAAGATTATAGCATTTAGTAACAAGTTGAGAGGATGTTTTCATTTGTCAATTTAACTTAGAAACCTCTTATATATGTAGCATAAGTGAAGATACACTGTCAAAAATTAAGGTGAATCTTACTTCTCTCTCTTTTTTTTAAACATGAAGTACATGATTCCCAAGGACAGAATTTTTATAACTTGCTATGAGTATTTAGATACTAATTTACCAGGATTTAGAACTTCAGAGAAAATGTATTAAACAGAGATTCTCTGCAACTATGAGACAACATCTCTTTCTGAAATCCAGAGCACGCGTCCTGAAAGCCCTAGGAGATGCAGGCCCACTCTGCCTTGACATCACATTCAAAGACACACTCTTCAGTTTAGCAAGATACTAAAAGAGTTACTTATCTCCCAGTTGAATAGTCAGCTCAGAACAATTGCCTCTTGAGACGCACTCCCGTCCCCATCGCTTGGCCTGCATGAGGAACTGTACTTTTGGCAGGAAGTGCCTGCATCTCTTCCTTATCCTCACACCAGATCCTGCAGCGTCAACTGTTCTGAGAGCGATAGTGATCCCATTCAGCTGGTGTCTCTCTCATCTTCGAGCACCTCTATCAACCCACAGTCCATTTCCCCCGGGATTATTTCCTCTTTATCTGCAGATATTTCTTGTGCTGATGGCTTCCAAGGACAATACGAACTGGCTGCTTTCTTCTACTGCTTTGGGAGTGCAACTCAGACATTTAAAAAATCACTCATTTCACAATTATTTGAAAGTTTTAAACATTCAGTGACCAAACCCTCACTGTAAACCACAAGATACTAATAGCATTAATACCCCAGGTCTGTCATGAGTAAGGAAAATGAACTCTTTTCTTCCGTAATTATATAAATAGGACTTGGCCTGGTACTGGGAGCTTTATAGAGGCCTTGCTGCTGTTCCAGACGGCCTGAATTCAGTTCTAAGCAGCCACATTTGAGTATCTCACAGTTGCCTGTAACTCCAGTTTTAGAGGATCTCTCTTCTGGATTCTAAGGGTACTCACAGATACACACACACACACACACACACACACACACACACACAAAGGAAAAAAAAAGAAAATTTAGAAAAGAAATCATGGAAATGATGTGAGCTAGCCTTTAGCCCCTTGGAACACTTAGCTTAGCCTTGGGATCTCAGGATTAGCAGCTTCAATGTGTCACGTAGCAGCATGTTTGAAATGCAACCTCTGAGGCTGGAGAGACGGCTCAGTGCCTAAGAACACCAACTGCTCTTCCAGAGGACCCACTTTCAATTCCCAGCATCCACATGGTGTTAATTACTGTCTGTTATTACTCCGGTTCCAGAGGACCTGACAGCTTCCTCTGGCCTCCAAAGGCACTAGGCACACGTGTTGGTGCTCAGACATACAGCAAAACACCTATAGATGGTTTTTTGTTTTGTTTTGTTTTAAGAAGGAGAAAAGCATACTTTCAGGCCCCACTGACTGTGCACAGAGCTGGGTTTCCACTTCCATGAGATCTGCTGAGGTGACCACGCGGGTAGGTGCAGAGCTACATCTACAGCCAAGATTCTCGAAGACCCACGGGGATGTACAGGGGAGGAGAAGTGAGTTATGGGTGTGCTGTCCAAGCTCTTCTCTCCATCTTCCATACAGCCTGTGGGGGGCTGGGGAGGACAGAGACTTCTAGGTGTCCCCTTAGAAAGCACCTGGCCCCACTGAGCCTTCAAGGAAAGCGCTGAAACACTGAGGAAGTAGCTGTTCTCAGAAGCCAGCACTCTCCCCACAGAGGTTGGTAAGGGCTGGGCATGGTGGTGTGTTTTGGTTATCCCAACACTAAGGAGGCAGATAACAGGCTTATCAAGTTCAAGGCCAGCCCAGAGCCACAGAATGAAGTTAGCCTAGCCAGGGCTGCAAAGCCTGTGTTTATTTCATTACTTTATTAACCTAGCTGTCTGACACTTTTATTTATAAGTTATTACCATCATTTTTTATTTAAAAAAAATAAAAAAAAGGCAAGGCTGTCACAAAACAAAGTAAAACGAATACCATACTAATAACAGGAGTTGATATATTGTCCAAAATTATACACAACTGTGACAAATTTGCTCTTCACTCCAGTGTTCTGTGTTTGTTGCAAGTGTCACTGGAATGTCAAACCCACGAGAAGCTCCCTGATACTTCTCCTCCTCAGGATCTTGATGGTCATGGTGACTACCCACTGACTGATTCTTTATGGAGTTGTCTCCCTCAGATAGGCATTTTCCCATCGCTCTAGTACTTTCTCTCTTTGCAAATACTGATTGGATTGGTTAAAAAAACCCTCAATTAGCCATTTCCATTCAATTATAAACATGTTTATAAGTCTCAAAGGACCTGAAAGTCAGTGTACCCAGAGTAAAGTGATGACCCACCTGGATCTCCTCCATAGCGAGTGTTCCTGGCTCCTTGAATGACATCATCAGACACTTACTTGGATGATATAGAAGCTGGAGGTCAGTCTTGTCACCGTCCTCTCTGTTATGGACCATGTCTAACCCAGTTCTAGCTTCTGTCCACTTTTCTTCCTGAGTGTTCCCTTTAGTCAGTTTTATTCTTGAAAAATATTTACCTTCCTCTTTATCCAAGCTTCCATTCCTGAGGAAGTAGACTCCCATCTCCACTACTGTAATTTCAGTCACGCTCTACAATCTCAAGACACACTTCAGGACCTTCCCTTTTTTGAAGGCAGGTCTTACTTGGTGGCCTCCAACCTGTGCTCTTGTCCCTGCTTCCGGGGTATTGTGATTATTGGCATGTCACACCTGCTCATAACATACCTTTGAATATCACCCTTTAGATGTCCTAGGAGAGAAAGCAAACATCCCAGTTTTGGAGACTTGTCTCATGGTGTGTCCCTGATATCCTAGAACTTGCTTTGTAGACTAGGCTGGCCTCAAACGCACAGAGACCTGCCGGCCTCTGCCTCCTGATTCTGCTGAGATCAAAAGTGTCTACCACCACACCTTTGCCTGACAGTCCAGGCCCACTGGCACCCTCTGCTCCTCATGTCTTGCACTGAGTGGTCTTTGTACATGCTGTCTTCTCAGGCCGAACCATCTTTCTCCCCTTGCTCCTCTCTCTGCCTCAGACGATGGTGGCATATGTCTTCTCCACATCTCTGCTTACATGGCTCTGTTTCTTTCCACTGTAGAATAGATCAAGCCAGGATCCCAGCATCCCGTGTTCTGTTCCTCCTTGAATTTATCTGTTTCACTTCCATTTTGACTAGTAATCGTTCGATTAACTATTTTCTCTCTCTTTCCCTCTGTAACTCTAGGAAGACATGAGCTATTTCTTCTCTTTTGTTCATCTCTGAGTCCCCAGTACCTTTGAGTCCCCCAGTTCTCATCCAGCACATAACAGAGTTTTAGATGTAAGTGTAAAATAAACGAATAGACGGATCCTGGCTTTAAGACTCCATTATGTACTGACACTTTCCAGTGATTTAAGTGTGGGCTGTGTGGAAGCATTATGGAGAACTCTTCCTGCCTCTCAGCAAGTTGGTTTGACTTCTTTTTGTAATTTAGAGACAGGGTCTTGTGTATCACAGCTGGCCTCAAGCTCCTTATGAACTTGAGGGTGACCTTGAACTCCTGATCACCCCTGCCTTCAACATAGGGCGTATGCCACCACATCAGACTTCTTTAGCTTTTATTTCCTTGAGATGTTTTGATGGCTTTGA
>NW_021628164.1:0-8315 GCF_004785775.1 Grammomys surdaster
TGTGTATGTTGTATGTGTGTGTGTGTATTGTAGGGGGAACAACAGAAATTAGAGCAGAGACGAGAGCTGAGAGATAGAGTGAGTAGTGTTAGCATGGGCAACAGCCTCACTCTGGGAGGAAGAGGAGGGACGGGAGTGGGCAGAACATCCAAATAACTCAGCCTCTGCTCTCTGGGAACTGAGGAAGCTCTGCCAGGCTGCTCTGGACTTTGATACTGCATCTGTCCGGCACACATGGTTCCCTGGCCACCAGCCACAGCATGGAGGCTGGTACCAGCCTTGGCCAAAAGCCTTGACCCCAACTCTCCTCTCTATAGGTCACAAGCCGTGTGATGAGGGTAGATCTGGAAACTGGCCTGGTTTAGCTTAGCTATCTTTATCAAGTAGTCTTCAGCTGTTGCTCTTCTAAGCCAAGCAGATGCCCACAAATGGCATTCCTGTGCAGCCCCTCCTACGTACCCCTCTCAAATGCTTAAGAAACGCACACAGTGGATTCCATGGCCAGTTTAAAACTCCAAGATATGTAGTCATTGATCAGATACTATGTGGCTGAATCTCTATGGCTTCACACCTCAACCTGAGCCCTTGTGAACTTGCGCACTGTTGGAGCGCTGTCTAATGGGACACCTTCTTGTAGGCTGCAAAAACACGGCTCCCTGCTGCCCTGAGAAGAAGGCTACTCTCACCAAATGCAGCCATCAAAATCTGAGTCCGGCCTCGTGGGGCTACATCACATTTGATGACTTATCATCCTTGTAATATTCATTATTAACAGCTAAGCGTATGAAAGGCTTCCAGACTGCCAGCTTTTCTGATTGGTCCCAGATTGCTGGTTCTTCTATTTCAGGAGTTATTTAATCTGGCTCTAGTTAGGAATTTTGACACTGGCCTGTATATAGCATGAATTATAGTTTACACAGAGAACCAGAAGAAGTCTGCATTGACACGTCTCTGCGATATAAATGAATAACCACTTCCATCAACCAGGCTCACAATTTCTGGGGTGTACCTGAGGTGTGGATCTTTTTGAAACAAGCAGGAACCATGGAATATCAAAAAGAACTCATTTTCCTGGGACCTGCATTTACATAAACACATTCTAGGGCTCCTAGTCTGGGACTTCTTGCTTCTTTCTGTTCTTTCTCTCCCCTCCATTCTAAATATGTTTTTAAAGATTTGCTTTACTTTTATTTGTGTGTGTGTGTGTGTGTGCGCGTGCGCTCACGTTCGTGCTGGTGCCCACAAGAGAGACCAGAAGAGAGTGCCAGGTACCCCAGAACTGGAGTTATGGGTTATTGTGAACTGCTCAAGATGGATTTGGGGAACTGAAGAGGGGTCCTCTATTAGATGCAAGCTCTTCTTTCCAGCCCAAATGGCCCTATGGCTGCTAAGTGTTTTGGCCCCATTGTATCAAACAACAACAAAAAAACCATGATGCATCCTGCAGAGAGGAAACCTGGATGGGGACCTATATTATTTTTCAATACTCTTGAACTGTAAACCTGTTTGGGATGACTGTGTTTGAACATAACTGGATTTGGGTGGTGGTGAGTCGCTTGTTTGATTTGATTACAGGGCAGACAAGCTGCAAATCATGGTCGCTGCTAGAAGGAGGGGGATGGGGAAAAGAGAAAGTCAGTGCCAAGTCACAGTCAGCAATAGAAGTCTGAAAACAGCTGCTTGGAGAAAGATGGGGTGCGGCACAGAGAACTTCCCAAGTGAGAAAGCCCAAGGGAATCAGGGCCAGCACGCCTTTGGTTTTGATTGGTAGCCAAGAAAGACATAGAAAAGAGAAAAGTTAACACTTTCCAGGCAGATCTCAGAAAAGCAGGCAGGCTTGGCCATGAAGATTTGCAAGCAGCTGAATACAGGATACATAGATAGATAGATAGATAGATAGACAGATAGAAGATAGATAGATAGATAGATAGATAGATAGATAGACAGACAGATAGAAGATAGATAGATAGACAGAAGATAGATAGATAGATAGATAGATAGATAGATAGATAGATAGATAGCATGAGACAAAAGTTTCAAACAATTTCCACACACAGATGACTGTGGAATGGATGCTGGTTAACACTTCAGGATTGTAGAAGTCCTCCTTTCTCCTGACCTGTAGTGAGCCACAATCCCTCCTTCCTCCAGTTGGCACCGGGGATGGAGGTGGGGTGTTCCACTATGGTGAGAGCTGACATAAACACTCATTGCTTCTCTTAGCAGCCTTTCTACTGTTTAGTATCCCTACACAGCAGTTTACTTTTGTTTGCTTTATGCGTTATAGAAAGAGCGTCTCCAAGGTCTTCTTGTGATTGGCTGCTTTCACCCCAAGTCACTTGGAAAATCCCCCAGTTGATGCCTGAAGCTGCTGTGCCTGCCTCATTCTGGCCTAGTCCCTCTTGATTGGCTCCACTGTTGCTGGGCAGATGCGTTGTTTCTAGTTGGGGCTGCCATGGTTCACCTTCATTTACCATTTGAATGGATTTGGAATCACTCAGGAGACATACCACCGGGTGTGTTCTTGAGGACACTTCCTGAAAGGATTAACTGAGCAGAGAAGACTCAGCTTGGGTGTGGGCAGCATCATCCCATTGGCTGGTGTCCTGGGGTGACATTCCAGTCTCTCTGCTTCCTGTCTGTGGACACAATGTGACTGGCCACATCACACTCCTCCCACTGTGCCTTCCTGCTGTGGTGGCCCTATCCCCTCAAACTATCAGCCAAGATGAACACCCCTCTCGACAAGTTACCTTTGTAGGGTATTTAGTCACAGTAACAAAAAAACTAATATAAAAAGGGTATTCCAAACAATGCTGTAAAGAACACAATGGCTATGCCCCTGGTTTTCTCTGGGAATGTACCTTGTAGTGCAATCTCTGAGTCTGGTGTATGCACATACTCATGTCTATGGTAAATGTGAATGATTCGTTCGTTTGTCTATTCTCTGACAAATGTGTTTGATTCTGGTCACATGTCACTTGGGCCAGTTTGATGCAGGTGTAGTAATATCTCACGATGGTGTAAATTACATTTCACTGATGAAATTAAGTGTCATTTTGTAGGTTTGTTGGCTATCCCTTTGTTATAAAAGGTTCAAGTCTTTTCTTTCCGTCTTTATCTTCTTTTGGATTTGCACAAGTGTCTTTTAAATTCTGTATCCCAGACAGGCCTGGTGGCCCACACCTTTAATCTTAGCACCTGGGTGGCAGAGACAAGGAGATCTCTATGAGTTTGAGGCCAGCCTTGTCTACAGTTAGACCATGTTTCAAAAATCTGATAGTAAGTAAATGAACTCTCTCAGTTCTATGTCAGCTCTATACACTTTACTCAGCCTGTCATTTGGTCCTCCTGTCCTTTGACATGTGCATGGAATAGACAGTCTTACATTTTTGGTTGTGAGCCTAGCCTTTAATAACTGAGCCATCTCTCTAGCCCAGAATGGTCAGTCTTAACTGTCACATAATCAAATTTATAAATCTTTCACTTATTAATGGCTTTTGTTCCTGGAAGAAATGCTTCCTGACACCCAAGACTGTGAAAACATTCTCCTGTATCACCCTCTGAATCTTGAGACTTTTACTCTTTACATATAACTGGTTAATAAAACTTAATCGATGTCTGCAAGCAGCGTGAGGAGGAACTCTCATGCTGTTCTCCATACAGATACTCAACTATCCCAGGGCTATTTATTGCAAGTCTGTCTCTTTCCCTACCTATCTGAGATACCTCCCGAGCATACGTCAAATGTACACAAGATGGGTCTGTCCACAGCCCCTCCACTCTGGTCCATGGATGGGTCTATTCATCAAGCCCAGTGCCAATACTGCTCGGCCATAATGGTGATAGCTCTCTAATAAGTATTTATATCCGGTACAGGGAGTTCCTCCCACCTAAGTCATCTTTTCCAAGAGTTCCCACTCTTGGCCCTTGGCACTGCCATATAAATTTTAAAAACAGCTGGTCAAGTTCTAGAAAAAAAAACCTATTGGGATTTTAATTGGGATTTTACTGAGTCTATAAATCAATTTGCAGAGACATGACATCTTTACAATGTTAAGCTGTCCACTCCACAGAGTGGTGTTTTTCTCCATTTATTTAGGTCTTCTTTAATATCCTTCAATAAAACTTTGCTCCATTAATGTCCTGTATATATTTTGTTGTAGGTGCTTCATATTTTTTTAATGTCACCATGGGAAAAGCTGATTTTTGAGCTTCATTTTATAACTATTGCTAACTGAAAAGAAATTTAGTTTTGTTGGTTGATTTTGTACCCAGAAATTTAGCTTCATCCTGGCAAATTCATAGCTACTTTTCCTTTCCTAAATAGAGGACCATGTTCATAATAGATTCTCCCTTTCTCTTTCTAATCCTATTTTTTCCTTTATTTTTCTCATCTCCTGTAGTTCTAGTACTTCTGGTAGATTTTTTTTATTAAAATTGATAACTGTTGTAGGATGTAGTTGTACATGCCTTTAATCCCAATATAACAGGAGGCAGAGTAACATATTTATCTATGAGTTCAGGGACAGCCTGGTCTACATAGCAAGGTCTAGGCCAGCCAGATCTGCATAATGAGACCTTTATCCCAAAAACAAACAACCAACCCTGATAATCGTTAACACACATATCTGACCTTACGTCAAAGAGAAAGCGTTCAAAGGCATGATCATTCAGCAAAACATCAGTGCACAGTATCAGTGGATCAAGGAAGCCTCATTCTATCCTTAATGTGAGAAAAGTTATTATTGTGGATGGACACAGAATTTGAGCTTTCTTATTTCTTTTGCATCTATTGAATAAATTCAGTCATTTCCCCAGTAATGTGCAAATGTGGTCGCTAGTACTCATTGAATTTTAATTATTAGACTGTTGTGAATCACAGGCATAAACTGCTTTGCTTGTCATGTAGCTGTCACAGGGACAGGCCTTTGAATTAGGCCTGCTCTAAAACAGGGCTGTGACCGAGTCGAGTCACTGAACAGCCCCGTGCCTCAGTCTCCTCGAATGCTAACATGGAGGCAACACTCCTAACTCACACAACTACTCTCAGGTTTAGTAACATGTGCAAAAAGCTGCAGGCAGTTTTTGGGATGTATTAAGCACCACAGAAGTCTTAGTGGTTTTACTGACTAGGCAGCAGTTAATTTAGAATTTTTACAAGAGTAATTTTTAGTTTGTAGCATTTCCTCTTTGCAAATCACCATGGTATTTGGATTTTTCCTAAATTTATAAGTGTAGTTGTTGAAGAACTGTGTGTAAATATAATTTCATCTTTTCTTCCTTCTTTTGTGTGCATGCATGTATACATGTGTACATGTGCATGTGTGTGTGTGTGTGTGTATGTGTGTGTGTGTATGTGTGTGTCCATGTTCATTCCATAGCACATGTGTAGAGGAGGAGGAATTGAGGGAATTGGTTCTCTCGGTCCATCCTGGGTTTCATGGGTTGTTCTCAGACAGTTGGGTTGGGAAGCAAGGTGACCTAAGGCACCTCGCCAAGACTGGATGTAATTTTCAGTTTAATTTATTTAATACTTATAGCATTATTTGAAATTTGTAGGTGTTTTACCTTCACTAAGGAACTTATAAACCTCATTTCTATAATGCATTGGCCTAAAACTAGTTGTAGAATCGTATTATCATTTAAATATCTGTGCAGTAGACAAACCCGGAGGGGAGGCATTTCTCCCTTCATGAGTAAATGAGATGTTAGAATCCTATTCTCATTCCAGACGATGGATGTTGGAAACTTGGCTCTTTTTATCCCCTTGGACATTTGGAAAGGCCAGAGAGACGGTGCACTCAGGAGATGAGCAAGAGAAGCTGATGCGGAGAACAGAGACCTCTGGCCCCCGCAAAGACAGGCAAAGGGACATAGAAACAAGGAGAAATAAGCAAGCTGCCTGGTTTTTGTTGTTGTTCTTATTTGTTTTTGTTTTTTATCAACCAGTTAGGTTTCCTGTAATTTGTTTTTATTATAGTATCAACCAAAAAAAAAATATGTTTTTTTGAGATGGGGTCTAACCATGTAACCTGTATATGTAACTATGTAACCTGTGGGCCCACCTTCCATTCCCACCCTTAGTGGAGATTCTTTGGGTGAATTTTTATTCCTGTAACCAAAGAGTGCTTGCTTAATCATGACCCATGGGATGCCTGGAACTTACTGCTTTTGCACTGGGTGCAACAGCTCCTGCTGGTTAATCAAACATTGTTTTGAGCAACGACTCTGTGAAGCAACTCATGACGTAGAGCAGGAAGTACAGACTCAAGCCACAACCCCTAGTCTACCGGTCGTTTAGTGTATCACTTCTGTAATGATTGTGAGAAAAATAATTGACAGACTAGACCAGGAACAAATACATGCTAGTACAAAAACGAAGGGTTTGGCTAGGCAGGGTGGATTCTAATTGGCAGTGTGAGCCCAGAAGTGGAACTGGGAGGAAGTCTTTAAGGAAATCGAGGTCTCTTGGAGCTTACGTTGAAAGAACTGTCAAGGTCTGAATTCACTGGAAGCAGCAGGGAGTTTGGGGGAGTCAGAGCAGTGGCAGAGGCAGAAGCAAACCACAGATGCAGTGGGCTAGCCTTGAACTTGCTGTGTATGTAGCCAAGAATGAACCTGAACTTGACTCCTAGTGCTAAGTCCTGAAACTACAGGCACGCAGCACCATGGCAGATTTATACAGTGCTGGGTGGGGATCCCGCCTCAGGCCGAATGCACGGTGGGCAAGTTGTGTTTTCAGCCCTTAACCGTGGTTTTGATGGATTACTTTGATGTTCAGACATTTTTATCGAATCTTTTGATTATCCTTTGGCAATTTCATACATTCTCACCATGCATCCCGGTTATACCCATCCCCGGCTTTCCCTTACCACTGCTTATACACCCTTCTTCCACGTCCACAGCCCCTCACAGCTTTAGAACTCATTGAGTCCTAGCGGTGCTGCCTGCTGGCACGTTGGCTGATCTTGTTAGCTTGGCCTTGTGCGCGGAACCGTAACTGCAGAGTGCCCGAGAGTGCAGCCACCGTTCCGTATCTAGGAAGACACTGTCCATGTCTTAAAAATTAATCTTTTCCATCTGAGATTAAAAATTCCATCTGAGATTATTTTTCTCTTGCCAACATTCCTTAGTCATGAGCCTGTCTCCTTACCCCACATTCCCTTTTCTTTCTTTTCTATGTTCAAACTGAAACCATCCTTTGGGACTCTTCCCCACCCCCCAACCCCCTGGAAGAATCCTTGCAAGAACAAGAAAACCGAAGACCCACTGGATTGTTTGGAGATGACCCGCCTCTCTGAACTCAGGGCTTCTTCCAGGAGTTAAACAATTTCCATGATGGGCGGGGCCATTTCTCTAATCTGCGGTTTTGCAGTTGACCTTCACCACTGGGCAGAGGGCTGCATGGAGTGCATGGTCCTCCCCCCGCCACTCCCCCCGCCACTCCCCTCTTCTCCTAAGCTCCCTTCTCCAGGAGTTTCATCACTTCCTGGAATAGCCTGAACGTCTGCAGTCTAGTTCACTGTTAGGATTTAGCAAACATCAGTCTCTAAGGGATAGGCCGAGCTGGAGGAAGATTGACAGCTTTAAGACTCCAAAAGCCAACTTCACAGGGTGACTCCCTGCTTCTGGAGGAGGGGACCGGGAGAGCATAGGGCTGGTGCACGGAGGTGAAACACTATGGAATCTGGCTTTACCTCCAAGGACACTTATCTAAGTCATTTTAATCCTCGGGATTACTTGGAAAAATATTACAGCTTTGGGTCCAGACACTGTGAAGAAAACAAGATCCTCAGACATCTGCTGAAAAATCTTTTTAAGATATTCTGCCTGGGTAAGTGTGTCTGTCTAAATAGGACTTACATTGTGTCTCATAGGATGACTGAACTTGTGTCTAGCCATCCCTATTAGACAGTCTCTTGGCATCACTTACTTGTTCAGAGAATAAAAGTTAATGTTGGCTTAGCTATTTTATAGTTTACAAAGTTATTTTACATCTATTGTCTTTTGTATGGTTGTGAAAATGGAGGCTGGGGGCCTGGGTGCTGTCCTTGTGTTGCAGTGATTTTCTAGATGGCTTGAATGAGGCATTTCACCTCATAGAACAGTTTAGAGAGTCTAAGAGAGCTGGAGGGTGGGGCGGGGATGCATAGGACTCAAGAAAGTGAAGCAGGGGGATCTCCATGAGAACAGCCTGGACTACAGAGTGATTTTTCAGGCTAGTCTGGGCTACAGCGTGAGATGTTGTCCAGAGAGAGAGAGAGAGAGAGAGAGAGAGAGAGAGAGAGAGAGAGAGAGAGAGAGAGAGAGAG
>NW_021628165.1:0-6445 GCF_004785775.1 Grammomys surdaster
GAGAGAGAGAGAGAGAGAGAGAGAGAGAGAGAGAGAGAGAGAGAGAGGAAAATTTAATTCTACTCTTTTTTTGTTTGTTTGTTTGTTTGTTTGTTTTTTGTTTTTCGAGACAGGATTTCTCTGTGTAGCCCTGGCTGTCCTGGAACTCACTCTGTAGACCAGGCTAGCCTCGAACCCTCGAACTCAGAAATCCGCCTGCCTCTGTCTCCCAAGTGCTGGGATTAAAGGCATGCGCCACCATTACCCTAATTCTACTCTTAATTGAAAGGAATGTTTGTTTACTCACGAGGTAAAGACCTCCCCAAATATTAAGAACTTGATTTGATCATTAATTGACCTCAGTGTTTTAAATTTTTAAATTGATGTATCTGTGTAAGCATATGTGTACATGCCCCATCCTGGTGCATGCATGGGGCCATCAGGAGTCTGCTTCCATCACTCTCTCCAGCTGTTCCTGTGGGGCAAGGTCCCCTCCTAAACCTGGGGCTTGTGTGTTAGCCAGTAAGCCTCAGAGAGCCTCTCCTCTCTGCTCCTTTAAGAGATGGGATCACAGGCATTTGTGAGATGCTTGACTTTTTAAACAGGTTCTGGGATCTCAATGCTGGCCCCTCATCGCTGGACCATCTCAACAGTCCTCAAATTCAGTTGTTACACAATAACAAGGACAACAACAACAAAATGGCACAATCCCAGTAAAGACTGTATAACTTCAGCTCCACTTGTCCCCTTCTGATACCTGATTCCCTGCCCCCTTTCTGTACCAGGTGGTGGTGTAAAGGAAGAACTCCCGATTGACATTGGCTCTGGTCCCACCCCCCTCTTCTGTTCAAGGTGATGTAAAGGGAGATCTCCTGATTGACATTGGCTCTGGCCCCACCATCTATCAGCTTCTTTCTGCCTGTGAGTCCTTCAAGGAGATCGTTGTCTCTGACTACACAGACCAGAACCTCTGGGAGCTGCAGAAGTGGCTGAAGAAGGAGCCAGGAGCCTTTGACTGGTCCCCAGTGGTCACCTATGTGTGTGATCTTGAAGGCAACAGGTAGATCAATGGGTGTCTGTTCTTCAACCTTCTAAAGGGACCTGGATGTTTCTATTAGCCAAAACTACCACTAAAATCCAGATGAAAAAATGCAAAAGAAACTCAAAGACAGAGACCAAAGGGAACTCCAGATGGAGGATGAGGGCTCAGGAGAATAGCTGGGCTATTAAATGTACCACCTGAGTACTATTTTATTACCAGTCATCCAACACAAAGGTGGTGGCTTTGCGCATGCCTAATGCTCACACCACTGGAAACGGCAAACCGTTGACAGATGTATGTTTTAGGTATCAGAATAACATGAAGCAATTATGGGGAAAGAATTCATTACTTATCATCCATAAAGTTAGAGTCTTTGGGACCTGGGAGATGGTCAGTGGGTAAAGTGCTTATCATGGAAGTTGTCCTTTCTCCAATGTCTTCTTGGCATCTTTATTGAAAACCAGCTGGCTCCAGATGCATGGCTTAGTCCTATACTGTCTATTCTGTTCCATTATTCTGTGTATTCTGGGTTTTGTTGTTGTTTTGTTTTTGTGGAAATAATGTGCTGGCTTGGTGACTATAGCTTTTTTGTTGCTGCTGCTATTGTTGTTGCAGTGAGGTAGTGTGTGATTTCTGATATTTTCTTGGTGCTATTTGGGCTTTGTGTGTATGGTTGCCTAAAAATTCCAGACTTGTTTTCTAGTCCTGTCATTAGTGTTTTAGGAGGAATGGTATAGGCTCCACTGATTGCTTCAGATAGAATGGACAAGTTCATGATCTTGGTTCTTCACATCAGTGAACAGATCTTTTCATTTTATTAATGTTTTCAGTGTAGAGGTCATTGGCTTGTTTTAGCTAAATTCATTTTGAATTTCTTTATTTATTAATAAATATATTAATAAAAATAATATTAAATATTTATTTACTATAGCTATCGCAATAGGATTGACTTCTTGATTTCTGTTTCAAATAATTCTCTATTGGGGCATAGATATTTCAGATGAGGATTCTGAAAAGTTAGTGCTTCTTGGTTAATGGTTAAAGGAACTAGCATCTATCCAGCCATTCATCTGTCCACCCACTCATCCATCCTCCTATTCATCCATCCATTTATCCACCTACCCACCCAGCCATCTATATGTCCATCCATCCATCCATCCATCCATCCATCCATCTACCTATCCATCCATCCATCCATCCATCCACCCACCCATCCATATATCCATGTATCCATCCACCCATTTATTCATCTGTCCATCCACCCATTCATCTATCCATCTACCCACCCATCCTTCTATTTATCCATCCATCCATCCACCCACACACCTATCCCTTCATCCATTTATTTGTCCATCCATCCATCCATCCATCCATCCATCCATCCATCCACTCATTCACCCATCTACCCATCCATTCATCCATCAATTGATTTATTCACCTGTTCACCCACCCATCTATCCATCCACCTACCCAGCAATTCACCCATCCATCTATTCACCCTCCTATTCATCCAACCATCTACCCACCCACCTACCTACTGATTCACCATTTATCCATTCAACAAACTTAGGCTGAACAACTGTGATGCACCACTCAGTACTAGCTCTTAGGCCAGAGCAGAGAATGAGATAGGAGAAGCCCTTCTGCCCTTTATCCCCTATCAGAAGTCAGATAAATGTCTGATCATTTAGGGCCTTTGAGGCCACATTAAAGATTATAGCATTTAGTAACAAGTTGAGAGGATGTTTTCATTTGTCAATTTAACTTAGAAACCTCTTATATATGTAGCATAAGTGAAGATACACTGTCAAAAATTAAGGTGAATCTTACTTCTCTCTCTTTTTTTTTAAACATGAAGTACATGATTCCCAAGGACAGAATTTTTATAACTTGCTATGAGTATTTAGATACTAATTTACCAGGATTTAGAACTTCAGAGAAAATGTATTAAACAGAGATTCTCTGCAACTATGAGACAACATCTCTTTCTGAAATCCAGAGCACGCGTCCTGAAAGCCCTAGGAGATGCAGGCCCACTCTGCCTTGACATCACATTCAAAGACACACTCTTCAGTTTAGCAAGATACTAAAAGAGTTACTTATCTCCCAGTTGAATAGTCAGCTCAGAACAATTGCCTCTTGAGACGCACTCCCGTCCCCATCGCTTGGCCTGCATGAGGAACTGTACTTTTGGCAGGAAGTGCCTGCATCTCTTCCTTATCCTCACACCAGATCCTGCAGCGTCAACTGTTCTGAGAGCGATAGTGATCCCATTCAGCTGGTGTCTCTCTCATCTTCGAGCACCTCTATCAACCCACAGTCCATTTCCCCCGGGATTATTTCCTCTTTATCTGCAGATATTTCTTGTGCTGATGGCTTCCAAGGACAATACGAACTGGCTGCTTTCTTCTACTGCTTTGGGAGTGCAACTCAGACATTTAAAAAATCACTCATTTCACAATTATTTGAAAGTTTTAAACATTCAGTGACCAAACCCTCACTGTAAACCACAAGATACTAATAGCATTAATACCCCAGGTCTGTCATGAGTAAGGAAAATGAACTCTTTTCTTCCGTAATTATATAAATAGGACTTGGCCTGGTACTGGGAGCTTTATAGAGGCCTTGCTGCTGTTCCAGACGGCCTGAATTCAGTTCTAAGCAGCCACATTTGAGTATCTCACAGTTGCCTGTAACTCCAGTTTTAGAGGATCTCTCTTCTGGATTCTAAGGGTACTCACAGATACACACACACACACACACACACACACACACACACACAAAGGAAAAAAAAAGAAAATTTAGAAAAGAAATCATGGAAATGATGTGAGCTAGCCTTTAGCCCCTTGGAACACTTAGCTTAGCCTTGGGATCTCAGGATTAGCAGCTTCAATGTGTCACGTAGCAGCATGTTTGAAATGCAACCTCTGAGGCTGGAGAGACGGCTCAGTGCCTAAGAACACCAACTGCTCTTCCAGAGGACCCACTTTCAATTCCCAGCATCCACATGGTGTTAATTACTGTCTGTTATTACTCCGGTTCCAGAGGACCTGACAGCTTCCTCTGGCCTCCAAAGGCACTAGGCACACGTGTTGGTGCTCAGACATACAGCAAAACACCTATAGATGGTTTTTTGTTTTGTTTTGTTTTAAGAAGGAGAAAAGCATACTTTCAGGCCCCACTGACTGTGCACAGAGCTGGGTTTCCACTTCCATGAGATCTGCTGAGGTGACCACGCGGGTAGGTGCAGAGCTACATCTACAGCCAAGATTCTCGAAGACCCACGGGGATGTACAGGGGAGGAGAAGTGAGTTATGGGTGTGCTGTCCAAGCTCTTCTCTCCATCTTCCATACAGCCTGTGGGGGGCTGGGGAGGACAGAGACTTCTAGGTGTCCCCTTAGAAAGCACCTGGCCCCACTGAGCCTTCAAGGAAAGCGCTGAAACACTGAGGAAGTAGCTGTTCTCAGAAGCCAGCACTCTCCCCACAGAGGTTGGTAAGGGCTGGGCATGGTGGTGTGTTTTGGTTATCCCAACACTAAGGAGGCAGATAACAGGCTTATCAAGTTCAAGGCCAGCCCAGAGCCACAGAATGAAGTTAGCCTAGCCAGGGCTGCAAAGCCTGTGTTTATTTCATTACTTTATTAACCTAGCTGTCTGACACTTTTATTTATAAGTTATTACCATCATTTTTTATTTAAAAAAAATAAAAAAAAGGCAAGGCTGTCACAAAACAAAGTAAAACGAATACCATACTAATAACAGGAGTTGATATATTGTCCAAAATTATACACAACTGTGACAAATTTGCTCTTCACTCCAGTGTTCTGTGTTTGTTGCAAGTGTCACTGGAATGTCAAACCCACGAGAAGCTCCCTGATACTTCTCCTCCTCAGGATCTTGATGGTCATGGTGACTATCCACTGACTGATTCTTTATGGAGTTGTCTCCCTCAGATAGGCATTTTCCCATCGCTCCAGTACTTTCTCTCTTTGCAAATACTGATTGGATTGGTTAAAAAAACCCTCAATTAGCCATTTCCATTCAATTATAAACATGTTTATAAGTCTCAAAGGACCTGAAAGTCAGTGTACCCAGAGTAAAGTGATGACCCACCTGGATCTCCTCCATAGCGAGTGTTCCTGGCTCCTTGAATGACATCATCAGACACTTGCTTGGATGATATAGAAGCTGGAGGTCAGTCTTGTCACCGTCCTCTCTGTTATGGACCATGTCTAACCCAGTTCTAGCTTCTGTCCACTTTTCTTCCTGAGTGTTCCCTTTAGTCAGTTTTATTCTTGAAAAATATTTACCTTCCTCTTTATCCAAGCTTCCATTCCTGAGGAAGTAGACTCCCATCTCCACTACTATAATTTCAGTCACGCTCTACAATCTCAAGACACACTTCAGGACCTTCCCTTTTTTGAAGGCAGGTCTTACTTGGTGGCCTCCAACCTGTGCTCTTGTCCCTGCTTCCGGGGTATTGTGATTATTGGCATGTCACACCTGCTCATAACATACCTTTGAATATCACCCTTTAGATGTCCTAGGAGAGAAAGCAAACATCCCAGTTTTGGAGACTTGTCTCATGGTGTGTCCCTGATATCCTAGAACTTGCTTTGTAGACTAGGCTGGCCTCAAACGCACAGAGACCTGCCGGCCTCTGCCTCCTGATTCTGCTGAGATCAAAAGTGTCTACCACCACACCTTTGCCTGACAGTCCAGGCCCACTGGCACCCTCTGCTCCTCATGTCTTGCACTGAGTGGTCTTTGTACATGCTGTCTTCTCAGGCCGAACCATCTTTCTCCCCTTGCTCCTCTCTCTGCCTCAGACGATGGTGGCATATGTCTTCTCCACATCTCTGCTTACATGGCTCTGTTTCTTTCCACTGTAGAATAGATCAAGCCAGGATCCCAGCATCCCGTGTTCTGTTCCTCCTTGAATTTATCTGTTTCACTTCCATTTTGACTAGTAATCGTTCGATTAACTATTTTCTCTCTCTTTCCCTCTGTAACTCTAGGAAGACATGAGCTATTTCTTCTCTTTTGTTCATCTCTGAGTCCCCAGTACCTTTGAGTCCCCCAGTTCTCATCCAGCACATAACAGAGTTTTAGATGTAAGTGTAAAATAAACGAATAGACGGATCCTGGCTTTAAGACTCCACTATGTACTGACACTTTCCAGTGATTTAAGTGTGGGCTGTGTGGAAGCATTATGGAGAACTCTTCCTGCCTCTCAGCAAGTTGGTTTGACTTCTTTTTGTAATTTAGAGACAGGGTCTTGTGTATCACAGCTGGCCTCAAGCTCCTTATGAACTTGAGGGTGACCTTGAACTCCTGATCACCCCTGCCTTCAACATAGGGCGTATGCCACCACACCAGACTTCTTTAGCTTTTATTTCCTTGAGATGTTTTGATGGCTTTGA
>NW_021628166.1:0-8972 GCF_004785775.1 Grammomys surdaster
GAGAGAGAGAGAGAGAGAGAGAGAGAGAGAGAGAGAGAGAGAGCGCTACTGTTTATGTAGCACCAAATGCTCTGGATGCCATTAGCTCCAGAGAGCACACTCATAGCCACTAGTACTGGGACACATACTGCTTATTACAGGGCACTGCTGCCACTTTAGACACCAGCTACATTCCACAGGGGGTCCAGACAAAGCTCTTATGTCTGCAAGGGCATTTGTGTACAGCCTGGGACCCAATCCAACAGCCATGGGAGAAGAGATGACTTCCAATACATATTGGAGGCGCTGGTTTCCAGAACACAGCAGGACGGACGTTCGATTTTTGTATGATCTTGCAAGAGTGGGCAGAAGTAGGAAGGAAATAGAGAAGTCATTTTGGATGGAAAGGGACTCACCAGGCAAAGGAAACTCACATAGGACTGGGGAAATGAAAAGGAGATTAGGGAAAGAGAGATACGTTGCTCAGTCTCTTTTTCTAACATGACTCTCATACCTTCTCTAGATTAGGGCGATTTTGTTGAAAATGTCCATTGAACGCATCAAATTTAGGATCCAAGGCATTCTGGCATCCTTCAAAGTCTTTGATTAATGATGTGACTGAGGCTCATACTTGACAGGCTGGCCTTCCAAGGAGGAGGTGGGAGGAAAGAGGTGGAGGAGGAATCTTAAGCTCTAGAATCTTCCTAGGGGTGCTCAACCAATATGAGAATCACAAACTTTCACTTAACCTGGCCCAACCCACAGTCTACATCCCCAAAGCCCTCACTCAGGTGCAAGACTCTCACTTAAATGGCAGCAACTTTCCCATTCTTTCCAAACTGGGGGTATTAGGAAGGACTTGGAAGGGGAGGAAAATGGGCTTCTGTATGAAGCGGGAGTCTGGGCGTCAAAATTCCAAGTACGTCATAAAGACGGTCATGCAAAATTGAGTACTGGTGGGGTCTACCATCAAGGAGGCAGTTAGAGGCTAACCTTGGGGCCTCTCCCATCTCCAAGGAGCTCTCCTCACACACATTCTGAATTAGATTCATCTCTTTCATTAACATCAATAGGCTCCAAATACCTTTGTGTACTTATTATTACCTGGCTTTAATGGATAATGAAATTGTGGCATAATATTGCTAACACCTGAAGGGTGTCTAATGGAGAACATGGGCTGAAACTAAAGTGTTTTTGCTTCCTTTTCTGTGGGATTTAAAGGCACCAGTTCCTTTAGTCCGTTAGGAGTTATGAGCTCTAGGTAGGGCAGGCTTACAGAGAATCGTGTCCTTCTGAGCAGGTGGCACATTCCCCTCACAGAAGCAGGAGTCGATGGCTCTTATGTGATTTCTGAGAGGAGGTCCGTATGAAGACCGACCCCAGTGGAATGGCCCCATTTGAGCTAATGTCACACCCTACTCTATTGGAACTAAAAGTAGCATCAGTAACAAACTCTGATGTAGTTCAGTGAACATCTGTCTTCTCAGGCTCAATGATTGTTGGAATTTGATCTCTGTTGCTGGGGTAAATTACTGTGACCGAAAGCTACTTGGGGTAGAAAGAGTGTATTTGGCTCATGTTTCCAGGTTACATTCTATCATCAAAGGAAGTCAGGGTAGGAATGCAAGGCAGGAACCTAAAGCAGAAACCCTAGAGAACAGTGCTTGTACTACTACGGCTTGCTCATTCCTAGGCTCATGCTTGGCTAGACTTCTTATACAGCCCAGGACTACCTGCCTAGGGATGGGGCAGCCCATAATGGGCAGGGCCTTTCTGCATCAAGTAATAATCAAAACAATCTCCCAAAGACAGAGCCATAGACCAATCTGGTCTAGGCAGATCCTCAGTCAAGATTTTTCTCCCAGATAACTCTGGACTGTATCAAATTGTCAGTTAAAGCTAACTAGGACAATGGCAGGCATAGAAGGTTTAGAGAGGAATAAGAAAGGTTTAGGCTCTTGGTGTCTAACATAGACATCAAAATCTGCCTAAGGAGGTACAGCTCAATTTGTAGGGTATTTGTCTAGCATGCAGGAAGCCCTAGGCTCAGTCTCTAGCACTGCATAAAATAGCACCTAAACTTAGGAAAAAGTCTTCATTTGTCATCATGCAAATGAGAGAGGGACTCTGGTTTTGGTTCATTCTGGAACAAGGTTCTTTTCTGCCTACAGACTCACCAGCCACCAAAGTCTGGCACCTGATCTCAGAAGACCAGGCAAGGGCAGGGACTGGTTATATTAAGGCACTAAGTCTCCAGTATTTACAGAGGACCAGGCAAGGACAGAGACTGGTCCCTCTCATGGCACTAAGTCTCCAGTATTTACAGTAGCTTGTCAGCAGTCTCTTCATGCTCCATGTTTGCTGAACAAAGGAAAAGCTGAAGATCGGCTGAGGTAACAATACAAATTTCAGAAAACAACAATAAAATTAGAGGTTTGGTTTGTTCTTTACTTCATTTTTAAAGGCTGTACCAGCTAATAGGGGAGCATTAACTTAATCCTTAGGAGGCATTGACTCTAAAACAAACAGCAAAGTAGGTCCTTTGTTTTAGAAGAAACCCCAAACTGTGGTGCTATTTGGTTTATCTTAGAAGTGTTTGCATCCTTGCTAAGGACAGAATAGATTGGAATCTTCTAGAAGGCATAGTCAGCTTTCCTTGTAAGATAGATGGAAATAGGAAAATTTCTTTGTTTTATGCCACAGCAGAAACTAATTACCTAATGGGATACCTATATCTTTCTACTTTCAGTTTCTACTGAGACCTAGCAAAGATCCTTCCAAGTTCAGGACCATGTGTATATGTACAGGTCAAAAGCCCACGAATTTCATAAGTCTTCTCAGACCTCCCTCCACCTGGACACTTGGGGACCTTTGGACTGATAAAGACCTTTGGTCTTCAAGGAACCACATCACTCACTCGCCTTTGGTTTTAGCCTAGATTTATGTTTTCTGTCTGCATCTGGGTGGAGGGGAATCATCTTTACCTGTGCTAATTACATCAGAACTTGATTTAGAAGGACAGCAGTTCAATTGTACTTGAGATGTTTGGCAAGGCAAAACCATCTTGTTTCTTTAAAAGGAAGGGGGAGGGGCTGAGGAAATAGTCCAGTTGGTATACTGCTGGACTTGTAAACAAGAGTACCTGAGTTCAATTCCCAGAACATGAAAAGCTCAGCAGCTCATGGCCGTGTGTGCTTGTAATCCCAGCACTAGGGAGGTGGAGACAGGCAGATCCCTGGGGCTCCCTAGATAGTTAGCTTGGTCTACTTAGTAAGTTTCAAGCCAATGACAAATGGTTCCTTGGGAATAACACCTAAAGTTGCTTTCTGACATGTGCACATGTTCATGTGTACACACATACCCCCCCACATACATACATACATACATACATACATACATACATACACACATACATACATACACACATACATACATACACATATACACAAGAAAGTAAGAAGAGCTGGGCGGTGGTGGCACACGCCTTTAATCCTAGCACTTGGGAGGCAGAGGCAGGCAGATTTCTGAGTTCGAGGCCAGCCTGGTCTACAGAGTGAGTTCCAGGACAGCCAGGGCTACACAGAGAAACCCTGTCTCGAAAAAACCAAAAAAAAAAAAGTAAGAAGAAATTGAGTCAGGGAGAGGCTGACTGTTGCATACAGGATTATACAGGTTTCCACACATAGACTCTGTTTCCTTGACTACTGATCTGGGTCCTTCCCACTTATGCAACATGCCTTGTCCTCGTCTTCAGGGTGACATTCATAGATTTCTCTCCCACCTCATGCAATCTCTGCTATGAAGTCTTCCAGGGTGATCCCACTTCTTCCCTCCACCCAAGCAGGTATGATCCCTCCATCCCACACTCTAAGAGGCCAGATCACCAGCATCCCAAGTTGGACCACAACAGAAAGCCCTCTGGGTCTATGGCCACTCAGTGCTCTTCCTCCCGCCACTGTGTCTCATAGCTACCTCATCACAGTCAACAGAGATGCAGGATGATGATGGCTCATTGTGGGCTTTTTTCTTGTTGACTGCACTTTGATAGAAATGTGTTTCAACCAAACTATTGCAAATCAATGTGTGTTGCACTGGTATAGATATTTGCAGCCAATTATGTTTAATGTGGAAGACAACAGCCAGACTACAATCCACCAAACAGCTCTGGCCTGCCAAGCTCCACTGAATCGGGACATGTTCCCGGATCTGATGGCAAGAGAGCCTCAGCTCTCATCAACAAGGTGTGTGGTGGACTCCCCTAGACAACCTGCCACCCATCACCAGGCTCTCTACCTCCTCTGTGTTTATGCTCATTTCTTTGTATTTTTTTTCCCAGAGCAGTCCTGTCTCCTCTCCAATAGCTGGGCAGAGCCTGATTTGTAGCTAGGCTGTAGCTGACAAGTAGCACTAGGAATCAGAAGACGTGGGGTTACATCACAGCTCGGCCACTGACTCAACTTACTTACGGATGCAGTGCTTCAAAAATCTATGAGATGGAGGGTGTTATCTACCCTACATGTTGTAAATGAAAAGAAAACAATATAACAGATGTAAAAGCATCCAGCACATGATCTAACACATAGAAAGCAGTCAAGTGTCCCATTGTCTGGCAAACCTAAGAAATTGGAGCTGTTAAGAATGCTGGTCCAGAGCTAGAGAGATGGCTCAGCAGTTAAGAGCGCTGTCTACTCTTCCAGAGGTCCTGAGTTCAATTCCCAGCAACCACATGGTGGCTCACAACCATCTGTAATGGGGTAGGACGCCCTCTTCTGGTGTGTCTGAAAACAGGAACAATGTGCTCATATACATAAAGTAAACAAATACATCTTTTAAAAAAAGAATGTTGGTCCAAATTCAAGAGCTAAGGGATGAGTGAGGATGCTGGTCTGCTCCATCAGGCTTTATTCAGGAGATGGATTATTAACAGCCCTGAGGGAAATCATCACCTCAGAGATGGGACCTTGATTCTCTTGCCTCTACCTCCCAAATGCTTGGATAACAGGTGTGTACCAACATTTCCAGTTTATGCTGTACTGGGATAGAACCCAGGGCTTTATACATGTTAGAAGGCACTTTATCAACTGAGCTACACCCCCAATTATAACCCCAGCACTGGAGGACAGAGATGGGCCAGAGAACTCACAAGCTAGCTAGCCAAGTACTGAACTTCTAGTTTACTGAGATACCCTGTTTCAGGCAATGACACAAAGAATGATAAAGGAGGGCACCCGACACCCTGCTCTGGTTTCTGCATGTGTCTGCATGGACATGTATCTGTGCACATATGCACACACAACAGCATTGTTAGGTCTATTGAAAATTTACCTTTCTATCTTTTTGAACCACAAAATAGCCGTGTGTGTGTGTGTATGTGTGTGTGTGTGTGTGTGTGTGAGAGAGAGAGAGAGAGAGAGAGAGAGAGAGAGAGAGAGAGAGAGAGAGGTGTGTGTGTGTCTTGTAATGTAGTCCAGGCTGGCTTTCAACAAGTAGCAATTCTCCTGCTTCAGCTCCATAAATTCTGAGATTATAGGCATTTACCAGCACACCTGGCTGGTTTCCTACCATAAACCACATAGTCATTTTTCATCATGCACGAGGGGTGGGGCTTAAGTGCCATGTGCTCAGTCAAGTGTTAGGTCTTCTACTTAGACTGGAAAGTTCCCTTGTTCCCTGCCAGGTAGTGATTCGAAGATGTCCGTTGGCCTATGTCGTGAGCCTCTTGATTCCTAGCATCTTCCTGATGCTCGTAGACCTGGGAAGTTTCTACTTGCCCCCCAACTGCCGTGCAAGAATTGTGTTCAAGACCAATGTGCTGGTGGGCTATACAGTCTTCAAGGTCAACATGTCTGATGAGGTGCCAAGAAGCGCAGGGTGCACGTCTCTGATTGGTAAGCAGCCCCAATGTCACCTGACACCCTCCTAGACCATTCCTGGCCAAGATCTGCATGTCAGATGGAAGACTACCGCTTACTCCCTTTTCTCTGCTCTGGTCCTTCCACAGGGGTCTTCTTTACCGTCTGCATGGCCCTCCTGGTTCTCAGTTTGTCCAAATCCATCTTGTTGATCAAATTCCTCTATGAGGAGTGGCACAGTGGGCAAGAACAGCCTCTTATGTGCCTTCGAGGGGACTCCGATGCCAATGAGTCTAGATCGTACCTCAGGGCTCCAAGTGCTGAGGCCACAGGTTTGTGAGTAGCCCTGGTACCCCCATCCAGTACTTGGCTGGCTGCTTGCTTTGTTATGCTAAGAACCTGGTTCTACTGGGGAAGCATCAGACCATGCCTGGACTGAGTGAATGATGGAAAACATGTGCTTTAAAGCTCCTGTTCTGTGAGATTTCTTCTTCGAACTGAAGACTGCCTCCTGCTGGAGATTATTTTAGTTTGAAAGTCAGGTCTTTCATTACCTTTAGTTTGTTTCATTTCCACAAGAGGCATGAACCCAAAAGTTCATGAATTCTGGTATATAAGCACACACACACACACACACACACACACACACACACACACACCACACAAAGGTGGGGATAAATATGAAGAATTGCGTTCTGGTTGCTTTATATAAAGAACTTTAAGAATCACCCTAGCTCAGGAAATCTCCTAGATAGATGCAGCCTCCTCCACACACACCTTGACACAGTGCATCTCTGCCATGTTTCCTGGGTGTTCCCTCAGCAAAGCTGTGCCTGTTCTAACCAGGCAGCGTGAGAGTCCCCAACTCCAGCAATGACTTTTCCTTAAAGAATAAGAGCAAGTAGCTTCTGGTTCATTCAAAGTGTTTCCCTCTATCACACAGAGTCCCCGGTCGGTCAGGAACACCAGATCCCATCAGATACTCTGAAGAATTTCTGGTTCCAGCTCCAAACCATCAACAAGTCTCTCCGAACTCGGGATCAGGTTTACCAGAGGGAGGTGGAATGGCTCGCCATCCTGTACCACTTTGATCAGCTGCTCTTCCGAATCTACCTTGCCGTGCTGGGGCTCTATACTGTCACCTTATGCTCTCTCTGGGCACTGTGGAGCAGGATGTGACAATGGAGACTGCTGGTCTCACTTTATATGGAGTCACCACATGTAGGGAAAGCTGAACAGTGGAGAGGGTTTGAAAAGGAAGGGGTGGGTAGGTTTTAAAAAAAAAAAAACGCCTGCAGGAGGCTATTGTTTCTTTTCAGTGACTACAGACACAAGCATCTTATTTGCTAGTGACTAAACCAGTAAACATATATGTCCATAATAAAGATGTATAAATAGAATAGAGCATGCAGCAGCAAGCAATCTTTCACCCTCTCTGAACCATCAGCAACTGCACACACTTGGGTTTAAGCAAAAATAGTTTGTTTTTAGATTTTTGAAGCCGGGTCTCTTATAGTCCAGGCTAACCTTGAACCCCTGATACTCTAGCCTCTACCTTCCAAGTGCTAAGATTGCATATATTGTGCTACCACACCCAGAATATGTCGTTTGATATATTATGCTTCAACAGTCTATATGGTAAGCCAAGTCAACTTGGCTTAAGCCCTGCTCAAACCAGCTTAAATCCCCCAGGGTCATCAATACATGGCTCTATCTCCTCAATTCTGTCTTTGGTCTCATGTTGCCTTATATCCTCCCCTTAAATATTTGGTAGCCTCTTTAACGCATGAGTGTATATGAGGAGAAAGAGGGAAAAACAGATGATAGACAGACAGACAGACAGACAGTCAGTCAGACAGTCAGAGAGAGATTATCCAATAGGCCACATGCTTCCAGCCCCTGACACTGTGCCTGGTTCTATCCCTGTTCATTTAGGAAACCTCAGACTTCACTTCAGTTTGCCTTATTTAAAACAGGGGCTGTTAATATTTACTCTCTCTATATCATAGACTTATGAGGGCAAAATCAAGCCAATAGCTCAATGGCATCTTGAAAAGTACATAATAGATGACGAAAATAAATTTGAGACTTGCCTGCTACCAACAGAGGATTTCTGGCTGGAGTCTTTGGTGTGAGTGCGGGCTTCCGGTTTTCGGTTTGCTCTTTCTGCTTCCCCCTACACCTAGCTCAGGTCCTTAGAGTTCTACATGTGGGCATTCTGGAGTAATAATCACAAAACATTTCATTCTAGCTCACTGCTTGACGGACAAGTGTCTGATGTGCTTTCCCAAGTCAGAGGGAAAAAAAAATCTACCCAAGGCCAGACATCCCATTCCCTGGGCTTCTGCATCTCTATCCATCACTGAGGGTGGTCCTCAGATGGCCAGTGGGCAGAACGACACAGCAAGGCTTAGAGACATCATACAGCCTGGTGCTTCCAGCACAGGCCATGAAAGTCCGAAGCTGTTTTCTAGAAACCTATTCCAGGACTAAAATTGCCTTTAAAAAAAAAATCTGCCATCCCATCCCCACCCTGAAGAAAAAGAATTTAAATTCCAACAGCCTTTACCTGCACCCCCTCTTTCATTACCTCCCAGTTAGTGCTCAGCGCCAATTGTCCATGAAATTCCACTGCTGCCGTTAATGAAATGGGGAACGCAAAAAGTTTGTGAACAGGAAGTGTCCATGCAAACTCCACCTGTTTCCTTCTTGACTTCCTACTTTTTTACCATTGGCCTCCTCTGCTTCTATGGTGTCGTTAGCCTCTACATTGATCCTGGCCTTCTCCGCTTCCTCCCCCTGTTATCAGAGTGGGAAGTCAGAAAGGCATGGCTGTGGCATTTCCTCCTTCCTAGACGCATGCTGGAGGAGTCAGAGCCTGGAGGTCTGGTCCATCGCTGTTTACCCAAGGGAGCTCGAACTTCATTGCTCAGACCACAATTTGACTTACTTGAAATTGATGCTATAAATATTTACTATCTCCATGTCACAGACTTCTGAAAGCAAAATGGAACAACTTAATGACATTTCAAAAAGTCAATAACAGATGACACTATAAACAAGGGACTGCCTGCCATCGAGAGAGAGAGAGAGAGAGAGAGAGAGAGAGAGAGAGAGAGAGAGAGAGAGAGAGAAGTTCTG
>NW_021628167.1:0-5050 GCF_004785775.1 Grammomys surdaster
GGGGGGGGGGATGGGGTCTGACTTCTAGCATCTCTATCAGCATTCAAGTATAGACTCAGCTTCTCCCAAGGAGTGTGTGGTCTTGTTATAGGATCTGAGGCCATCAACTGTCCCCTCTGTAGTGGAGGGACCTGAAAGAGACTTCCATTCCACATCCTGCCTCGCTCACTTTTACCACCACCTAGCCTCTTCATAACATCCTTTAAGAACCCGTCCTTCCCTGGTGGAAGGTGAGATCTAAATAGACTCCCTCTGGCTAGGGTCCCACAGCCCTGATATCAGCTGGTAGTCCCAGGGCCAGCTCTGCAGCCCAAAGCAGTAGCGCTATGAGCACATGGCTCTATGGTGCTCCCGGAAGTGTGCTGTACCCTGGAAGAAACGTCCATCATTGCCTGCAGCCTGGTTTACAGAGTAGCTTCAGCTCAGCCCTTCCCCACGCTCATCCTTCTCATGGGCTTTGTCTCAGAGATGAGAGAAACGGAGGAACAGAACAAAAATGGGATTCTCCCAGCTGTGACTGCTCCTGCCATCTGCTGTCCCCCATAATTTAAGAAATCGCAGCTTCTTGAATATAAAGAAAAGCACAGGTCCTGGGCTAGCCAAGTAGCTTCTGCTTCATCCTACTCTCTCTGCTGTGGTGACCTCCCTGAGCATGGTCATCTGTCTTTTTGTTCGTTTTGCTGTTTTGATTTTTTTTTTTTAAGATGGTGGTCTCATGCAGTTCATCTCAGGTCGAACTTGCTGTGTATTTGAGGATGGCCTTGGTCTTCTGAACCTCCTGCGTCTACCTCCTAAACACTGGGATTATAAGCATGCTTCATCACACCTGTTTTTATATGGTATGTAGAATAAACTGAAGGCCTGTGCATTCCATTCCAACTGAGCTATATCCCCAGCCCCTTTGTGTTGCAAATAATGAGGTGACAGAAAGTGTCCCTTGGACATTCCCTACCGCCTTTTAAAGACATTCTAGAGCAGGGGTAGAAAAAGAAGCTGAGAATTTTAACATTTAAATCTCCATCCACAGCAAGTCTCATGTGACCTCACTGCCTGGGTAAGAGGGTGAGAATCAGGAAACATACAGTAGCCATGAAAGGAGTATGGCTCCAAGACAGAGTCCTTGCATGGTGGGCACCCAGGACACACTCCAGGTCTTGTGTATGTTTACTCTGGGAAGAACTGGCCCCCTTTGATCCCTTGCAGTCCCACTGTGTCTCCAGGGACCCCACCCAATTCTCCTTGCCAGCTTGCCTAAACCCGTATTTATTCTTATGTCTTGTCTAGGTCCCGTTCGGTTTCCTGGCTCTGGCTTCTTGGATGTTGCCACTGCTCAGTTCTGAGTTATTTACCTGCAGAGACGGTGAAAACTTCATAATTAGCTGAGCCCCAGCATGGAGGCTTTTATGAGCAGCTACGTCCCCCACTGCTCTCTGCTGTCCATAATTGAAATGACCCACACCAGTGATTAGATTAGGGGGCTGAAGGAGCCCAGCGTGACATCCCCATCCTCTCTCCTGTCCTGTTGGGGAAGTGATGTAGTTAAATTTGTGCTTCATTTGGCAGAGGCCATAAAGCGGGAGTCACAGCTCGGCTTTCTGCAGGGGCTGGAAGACACTGCTGGGCTGGAGGCAGTAAGCTCCAGTATGGGCTCAGGTGGAGGGAGCCACTTTCTCACCTTTACTTTCATTTCTTACCTGTCCTTTCTTAGCACTCAGCTCCACTATGACCCACCTGAGCCAAATGGGGTTACTGGCCATCCTCAATATCAGTGGGGACCAGGCTATGTGTGGACAGCCAGCCTTTGGTCCACTCTGTTCCTGGTCCTCCTGGTCACCCACTCATCCCCTTTGCAGAACTCCAGACTGAGAGCCAGGAAAAGCAGGTGCTGCTGGCATGTTTTCTTTCCTTGTTTCCTTGGGCATTCTTGGCTTCTCAGCTCCATGTCCAGTAGAAGCCTTCTTTCTCTTCTTCTTTTCTTGGTGTTGTTCTCCATCTCCTCTTCCTCCTCCTCCTTCTCTTCCTCCTCCTTCTCTTCCTCCTCCTCTTTCTCCTCCTCCTCCTTCTCTTCCTCTTCCTCCTCTTCTTCCCAGGTGTGTCTTGTGCCAAGTCCATCCCCTCACCTTTTGAGCCTTTCGAGAAGCAGGATGGAATCTGGTAGATGGTACACTAGCAGAAATTTATCTAAGTTCCCTATTGATCTGTCCTCATGTCATCCAAATTCCTCCCTGAATTCCTCCTTCCAAAAGGCATCTTCCTGGATGTCGCCCACCCAAATACATGAGGTTCTCTCCATCTGAATCAATCCCTTCATGCTCCTTTAGAGTTAACCAGGATGGCGCACAAGTGCAGCAGAACAAGTTCATACCAGACTTTCAGTCTGGAAGGTTACATCCCTGTGGGAGCTGAGCAGTCTAACAGGTCCGTTCAAAGCCAGAGCCAGCATGATTCCTTTCTAGAACACCCATTTTACTCAGTAGTGTATCAAAAACAAACAAACAAAACAAAACAAAACAAAAAAACAAAAAAACCAAAACAACAACAACAACAAAACCCATAGAATCTATGAACTAGGAGGAGACATCTTGTGCTCTAGACTTGTTTTATTTTATTTGTGTGTGTGTGTGTGTCACAGGGATTAAACTTGGCTTGTCAGACCCCACAACAGGCTTCATTAGCTGTTGTGTTATCTAGTCAGCCCCTTACCTCTGCTTTAAAATACAGCATACTACATTGGACATGGCAATGCACATCTGTGACCCCAGCATTCAGCAGGAGGAGACAAGCAGGTTTGTAAGGTCTACCTGGGCTGCAGGGTAATGTCCTGTCTTATCAGTAAGTGTTACTGGGGTGAAAGAGATAGTTCAAGGGTTAAAAGGACTTGGTGCTCTCGCAGAGCACAACTATGTAAAAAAACATGGTACTCATTCATAACCACTCATAACGCCAGTGTCAGGGCATATGAGTCTCTCTTCTGATCTCTGCAGCCTTCCAGATATGTGCAATGTGCATCCATCTACCCAGAACAACACACATACATATGAGGTAGATAAGTAAATATTTGTTAAATAAATGTTACAATGTATTAGTAAAAAGTGTGATTAGCAGACCAAGAACCTACTATCAGGAAAGACCTTTTATTGTGCACTGTTCTCATGAGTGGGAGCCACACTATGTCCTTGTAGAGAGTGGGTAGTCCATCCCAGAAAATGCTGAGTTTCATCACAGGCGCTGAAGACAAAGGAAGGCACAAGAGCCCAAACTGGATGTCTGTAAGAAGAAATAGAGGAGTCAAGGGACATAGATTTAGCACTGGCTTTGAATGATATTCATGGCTATGTCAGGAAGGCTGTCCCTAGTGGTCGGACACTAGACTTTGGGGCGAGTAGAGCAGGTGCCCACCATCTGGAGCATAGGAACTCATAAGAGGGTTGGAGAGACAGGGGGTGGGCTTTGGATCAGTTGGCTCATATGTGGACAATAGGCTTGCAGGCTAGCTACCATATCTATGGAGTGGCTCATTCTTGGAGAACAGTCTCTCTTGCATCAGAAGGACTCTAGATGTCAAAGCACCAGCGTACATAATGTAAAAGTGGTGGTCCTTCAGCCTGCTCTGAGGGTTCCAGAAGTACAGAATCTCTTTCCTCTGCTTTTCTGGACACTTGAGTGTAGCATGCTACAAAACTGAATGGTTGGCTTCAACAGAGGAGACAGATGTGCACTGAGCTAAGCATGAGATGGGGGGTTGTTTGAGGGGGGCAGTACCCCACAAATCAAACTCATTCATACAGAAACTCACCCTTTGGCTCAGACCTGAGCATCTGCTCTGTGTGTTAGGGACCTGGCCCTGTGCCAGCAGAGCTGCCCAGAAAGATACTCAGGTGCACAGGACCTTTAAGGAGCTCTCTGACAGGAGTGTGGTGTAGAAGGGCACAGATTTGGGGGCTCAGAATCACATTTGAGCTTCACTTCACTGTACTTCTTAAAGCTGTCAGACTTCATCTGATGAAAATCTAGTTTGGCACAGGCTGCCTGGATATATAGATAAATATATCCAGGTGCCCATAGAGGCTATCAAGGATGTTGGATCTCCTGGAACTGGGGTTACTGACAGTTGTAAGTTCTGGGAATTGAACCCCAGGCCTCTGGAAGAGCAACTTGAAGACATTCCAGTAGCCTCTACCTCTTCAAGTTTCCACCAAGTTTTAGTACCACAATGCTAGGACCCAGGTCATGAACACATGGAACCCTAGGGAATAACTACTCCAGATTCAGGCTATCACAATCCAGACTCAAATCTGAGCAATGGATCCAGAATCCATACCCTTGGACGGCTCATTGTACTCAGATAGTCCATGACTCTAGCACTTGTACCCTTAACCTCTACTTTTTTTTTAAAGTGTGTGTGTGTGTCGCTCACCTGTGTGTGTGCATGCAAGCACATGTGTCTGTGGGGGGATGTGTGTGCATGTGTGTGCGCTTGTGTGTGGAGGTCATTTGTCAACATCATGCATTTTCTATCACTCTTCACCTAGTTTTAGGTGGTAAACTCTCTCATGGAACCTGTAATTTGTTGCTACACCTCTCCTGGCCAGCAGCAAGTGCCAGGAATCCTCTGGCTTCTATTCATACAGAACTCCCTGTCCTGCCCAGGGCTTGGGCTATGCCTGTGTACCACCACTCCCAGTGTTTTACACGGATAGTGTGTGTGTGTGTGTGTGCCTGTGTGTGTGTATGTCTGTGTGTGTGTACGCACTAGTGTGTGTGCATATATGTGTGTGTGCAAGTGTCTATGTCTGTGTGTGATCCAAACTCACGTCCTCATGCTTGCAAACATGCTTTTAATTCACTGAGGCACCGCTTCAGTGACATCTCATAAAGTAAGACTTCATGTGTGACTGGAGGGAGAGGTTAGTGTTACAATGTGTGTTTTGATTTCCAACCAGACACTCAAGATTCTAGGCAAGCTAATAAAATCATTTAGGAACCTCGGGGTTTGTTGCTGTTTGCTTCCGGTATCATTTGTTAATTTAGAAAGCTCTTTGCTGAGGTG
>NW_021628168.1:0-8960 GCF_004785775.1 Grammomys surdaster
GAGAGAGAGAGAGAGAGAGAGAGAGAGAGAGAGAGAGAGAGAGCGCTACTGTTTATGTAGCACCAAATGCTCTGGATGCCATTAGCTCCAGAGAGCACACTCATAGCCACTAGTACTGGGACACATACTGCTTATTACAGGGCACTGCTGCCACTTTAGACACCAGCTACATTCCACAGGGGGTCCAGACAAAGCTCTTATGTCTGCAAGGGCATTTGTGTACAGCCTGGGATCCAATCCAACAGCCATGGGAGAAGAGATGACTTCCAATACATATTGGAGGCGCTGGTTTCCAGAACACAGCAGGACGGACGTTCGATTTTTGTATGATCTTGCAAGAGTGGGCAGAAGTAGGAAGGAAATAGAGAAGTCATTTTGGATGGAAAGGGACTCACCAGGCAAAGGAAACTCACATAGGACTGGGGAAATGAAAAGGAGATTAGGGAAAGAGAGATACGTTGCTCAGTCTCTTTTTCTAACATGACTCTCATACCTTCTCTAGATTAGGGCGATTTTGTTGAAAATGTCCATTGAACGCATCAAATTTAGGATCCAAGGCATTCTGGCATCCTTCAAAGTCTTTGATTAATGATGTGACTGAGGCTCATACTTGACAGGCTGGCCTTCCAAGGAGGAGGTGGGAGGAAAGAGGTGGGGGAGGAATCTTAAGCTCTAGAATCTTCCTAGGGGTGCTCAACCAATATGAGAATCACAAACTTTCACTTAACCTGGCCCAACCCACAGTCTACATCCCCAAAGCCCTCACTCAGGTGCAAGACTCTCACTTAAATGGCAGCAACTTTCCCATTCTTTCCAAACTGGGGGTATTAGGAAGGACTTGGAAGGGGAGGAAAATGGGCTTCTGTATGAAGCGGGAGTCTGGGCGTCAAAATTCCAAGTACGTCATAAAGACGGTCATGCAAAATTGAGTACTGGTGGGGTCTACCATCAAGGAGGCAGTTAGAGGCTAACCTTGGGGCCTCTCCCATCTCCAAGGAGCTCTCCTCACACACATTCTGAATTAGATTCATCTCTTTCATTAACATCAATAGGCTCCAAATACCTTTGTGTACTTATTATTACCTGGCTTTAATGGATAATGAAATTGTGGCATAATATTGCTAACACCTGAAGGGTGTCTAATGGAGAACACGGGCTGAAACTAAAGTGTTTTTGCTTCCTTTTCTGTGGGATTTAAAGGCACCAGTTCCTTTAGTCCGTTAGGAGTTATGAGCTCTAGGTAGGGCAGGCTTACAGAGAATCGTGTCCTTCTGAGCAGGTGGCACATTCCCCTCACAGAAGCAGGAGTCGATGGCTCTTATGTGATTTCTGAGAGGAGGTCCGTATGAAGACCGACCCCAGTGGAATGGCCCCATTTGAGCTAATGTCACACCCTACTCTATTGGAACTAAAAGTAGCATCAGTAACAAACTCTGATGTAGTTCAGTGAACATCTGTCTTCTCAGGCTCAATGATTGTTGGAATTTGATCTCTGTTGCTGGGGTAAATTACTGTGACCGAAAGCTACTTGGGGTAGAAAGAGTGTATTTGGCTCATGTTTCCAGGTTACATTCTATCATCAAAGGAAGTCAGGGTAGGAATGCAAGGCAGGAACCTAAAGCAGAAACCCTAGAGAACAGTGCTTGTACTACTACGGCTTGCTCATTCCTAGGCTCATGCTTGGCTAGACTTCTTATACAGCCCAGGACTACCTGCCTAGGGATGGGGCAGCCCATAATGGGCAGGGCCTTTCTGCATCAAGTAATAATCAAAACAATCTCCCAAAGACAGAGCCATAGACCAATCTGGTCTAGGCAGTTCCTCAGTCAAGATTTTTCTCCCAGATAACTCTGGACTGTATCAAATTGTCAGTTAAAGCTAACTAGGACAATGGCAGGCATAGAAGGTTTAGAGAGGAATAAGAAAGGTTTAGGCTCTTGGTGTCTAACATAGACATCAAAATCTGCCTAAGGAGGTACAGCTCAATTTGTAGGGTATTTGTCTAGCATGCAGGAAGCCCTAGGCTCAGTCTCTAGCACTGCATAAAATAGCACCTAAACTTAGGAAAAAGTCTTCATTTGTCATCATGCAAATGAGAGAGGGACTCTGGTTTTGGTTCATTCTGGAACAAGGTTCTTTTCTGCCTACAGACTCACCAGCCACCAAAGTCTGGCACCTGAACTCAGAAGACCAGGCAAGGGCAGGGACTGGTTATATTAAGGCACTAAGTCTCCAGTATTTACAGAGGACCAGGCAAGGACAGAGACTGGTCCCTCTCATGGCACTAAGTCTCCAGTATTTACAGTAGCTTGTCAGCAGTCTCTTCATGCTCCATGTTTGCTGAACAAAGGAAAAGCTGAAGATCGGTTGAGGTAACAATACAAATTTCAGAAAACAACAATAAAATTAGAGGTTTGGTTTGTTCTTTACTTCATTTTTAAAGGCTGTACCAGCTAATAGGGGAGCATTAACTTAATCCTTAGGAGGCATTGACTCTAAAACAAACAGCAAAGTAGGTCCTTTGTTTTAGAAGAAACCCCAAACTGTGGTGCTATTTGGTTTATCTTAGAAGTGTTTGCATCCTTGCTAAGGACAGAATAGATTGGAATCTTCTAGAAGGCATAGTCAGCTTTCCAGTTTTGTAAGATAGATGGAAATAGGAAAATTTCTTTGTTTTATGCCACAGCAGAAACTAATTACCTAATGGGATACCTATATCTTTCTACTTTCAGTTTCTACTGAGACCTAGCAAAGATCCTTCCAAGTTCAGGACCATGTGTATATGTACAGGTCAAAAGCCCACGAATTTCATAAGTCTTCTCAGACCTCCCTCCACCTGGACACTTGGGGACCTTTGGACTGATAAAGACCTTTGGTCTTCAAGGAACCACATCACTCACTCGCCTTTGGTTTTAGCCTAGATTTATGTTTTCTGTCTGCATCTGGGTGGAGGGGAATCATCTTTACCTGTGCTAATTACATAAGAACTTGATTTAGAAGGACAGCAGTTCAATTGTACTTGAGATGTTTGGCAAGGCAAAACCATCTTGTTTCTTTAAAAGGAAGGGGGAGGGGCTGAGGAAATAGTCCAGTTGGTATACTGCTGGACTTGTAAACAAGAGTACCTGAGTTCAATTCCCAGAACATGTAAAGCTCAGCAGCTCATGGCCGTGTGTGCTTGTAATCCCAGCACTAGGGAGGTGGAGACAGGCAGATCCCTGGGGCTCCCTAGATAATTAGCTTGGTCTACTTAGTAAGTTTCAAGCCAATGACAAATGGTTCCTTGGGAATAACACCTAAAGTTGCTTTCTGACATGTGCACATGTTCATGTGTACACACATACCCCCCCACATACATACATACATACATACATACATACACACATACATACATACACACATACATACATACACATATACACAAGAAAGTAAGAAGAGCTGGGCGGTGGTGGCACACGCCTTTAATCCTAGCACTTGGGAGGCAGAGGCAGGCAGATTTCTGAGTTCGAGGCCAGCCTGGTCTACAGAGTGAGTTCCAGGACAGCCAGGGCTACACAGAGAAACCCTGTCTCGAAAAAACCAAAAAAAAAAGTAAGAAGAAATTGAGTCAGGGAGAGGCTGACTGTTGCATACAGGATTATACAGGTTTCCACACATAGACTCTGTTTCCTTGACTACTGATCTGGGTCCTTCCCACTTATGCAACATGCCTTGTCCTCGTCTTCAGGGTGACATTCATAGATTTCTCTCCCACCTCATGCAATCTCTGCTATGAAGTCTTCCAGGGTGATCCCACTTCTTCCCTCCACCCAAGCAGGTATGATCCCTCCATCCCACACTCTAAGAGGCCAGATCACCAGCATCCCAAGTTGGACCACAACAGAAAGCCCTCTGGGTCTCTGGCCACTCAGTGCTCTTCCTCCCGCCACTGTGTCTCATAGCTACCTCATCACAGTCAACAGAGATGCAGGATGATGATGGCTCATTGTGGGCTTTTTTCTTGTTGACTGCACTTTGATAGAAATGTGTTTCAACCAAACTATTGCAAAGCAATGTGTGTTGCACTGGTATAGATATTTGCAGCCAATTATGTTTAATGTGGAAGACAACAGCCAGACTACAATCCACCAAACAGCTCTGGCCTGCCAAGCTCCACTGAATCGGGACATGTTCCCGGATCTGATGGCAAGAGAGCCTCAGCTCTCATCAACAAGGTGTGTGGTGGACTCCCCTAGACAACCTGCCACCCATCACCAGGCTCTCTACCTCCTCTGTGTTTATGCTCATTTCTTTGTATTTTTTTTCCCAGAGCAGTCCTGTCTCCTCTCCAATAGCTGGGCAGAGCCTGATTTGTAGCTAGGCTGTAGCTGACAAGTAGCACTAGGAATCAGAAGACGTGGGGTTACATCACAGCTCGGCCACTGACTCAACTTACTTACGGATGCAGTGCTTCAAAAATCTATGAGATGGAGGGTGTTATCTACCCTACATGTTGTAAATGAAAAGAAAACAATATAACAGATGTAAAAGCATCCAGCACATGATCTAACACATAGAAAGCAGTCAAGTGTCCCATTGTCTGGCAAACCTAAGAAATTGGAGCTGTTAAGAATGCTGGTCCAGAGCTAGAGAGATGGCTCAGCAGTTAAGAGCGCTGTCTACTCTTCCAGAGGTCCTGAGTTCAATTCCCAGCAACCACATGGTGGCTCACAACCATCTGTAATGGGGTAGGACGCCCTCTTCTGGTGTGTCTGAAAACAGGAACAATGTGCTCATATACATAAAGTAAACAAATACATCTTTTAAAAAAAGAATGTTGGTCCAAATTCAAGAGCTAAGGGATGAGTGAGGATGCTGGTCTGCTCCATCAGGCTTTATTCAGGAGATGGATTATTAACAGCCCTGAGGGAAATCATCACCTCAGAGATGGGACCTTGATTCTCTTGCCTCTACCTCCCAAATGCTTGGATAACAGGTGTGTACCAACATTTCCAGTTTATGCTGTACTGGGATAGAACCCAGGGCTTTATACATGTTAGAAGGCACTTTATCAACTGAGCTACACCCCCAATTATAACCCCAGCACTGGGGGACAGAGATGGGCCAGAGAACTCACAAGCTAGCTAGCCAAGTACTGAACTTCTAGTTTACTGAGATACCCTGTTTCAGGCAATGACACAAAGAATGATAAAGGAGGGCACCCGACACCCTGCTCTGGTTTCTGCATGTGTCTGCATGGACATGTATCTGTGCACATATGCACACACAACAGCATTGTTAGGTCTATTGAAAATTTACCTTTCTATCTTTTTGAACCACAAAATAGCCGTGTGTGTGTGTGTGTGTGTGTGTGTGTGTGAGAGAGAGAGAGAGAGAGAGAGAGAGAGAGAGAGAGAGAGAGAGAGGTGTGTGTGTGTGTCTTGTAATGTAGTCCAGGCTGGCTTTCAACAAGTAGCAATTCTCCTGCTTCAGCTCCATAAATTCTGAGATTATAGGCATTTACCAGCACACCTGGCTGGTTTCCTACCATAAACCACATAGTCATTTTTCATCATGCACGAGGGGTGGGGCTTAAGTGCCATGTGCTCAGTCAAGTGTTAGGTCTTCTACTTAGACTGGAAAGTTCCCTTGTTCCCTGCCAGGTAGTGATTCGAAGATGTCCGTTGGCCTATGTCGTGAGCCTCTTGATTCCTAGCATCTTCCTGATGCTCGTAGACCTGGGAAGTTTCTACTTGCCCCCCAACTGCCGTGCAAGAATTGTGTTCAAGACCAATGTGCTGGTGGGCTATACAGTCTTCAAGGTCAACATGTCTGATGAGGTGCCAAGAAGCGCAGGGTGCACGTCTCTGATTGGTAAGCAGCCCCAATGTCACCTGACACCCTCCTAGACCATTCCTGGCCAAGATCTGCATGTCAGATGGAAGACTACCGCTTACTCCCTTTTCTCTGCTCTGGTCCTTCCACAGGGGTCTTCTTTACCGTCTGCATGGCCCTCCTGGTTCTCAGTTTGTCCAAATCCATCTTGTTGATCAAATTCCTCTATGAGGAGTGGCACAGTGGGCAAGAACAGCCTCTTATGTGCCTTCGAGGGGACTCCGATGCCAATGAGTCTAGATCGTACCTCAGGGCTCCAAGTGCTGAGGCCACAGGTTTGTGAGTAGCCCTGGTACCCCCATCCAGTACTTGGCTGGCTGCTTGCTTTGTTATGCTAAGAACCTGGTTCTACTGGGGAAGCATCAGACCATGCCTGGACTGAGTGAATGATGGAAAACATGTGCTTTAAAGCTCCTATTCTGTGAGATTTCTTCTTCGAACTGAAGACTGCCTCCTGCTGGAGATTATTTTAGTTTGAAAGTCAGGTCTTTCATTACCTTTAGTTTGTTTCATTTCCACAAGAGGCATGAACCCAAAAGTTCATGAATTCTGGTATATAAGCACACACACACACACACACACACACACACACACACACACACACCACACAAAGGTGGGGATAAATATGAAGAATTGCGTTCTGGTTGCTTTATATAAAGAACTTTAAGAATCACCCTAGCTCAGGAAATCTCCTAGATAGATGCAGCCTCCTCCACACACACCTTGACACAGTGCATCTCTGCCATGTTTCCTGGGTGTTCCCTCAGCAAAGCTGTGCCTGTTCTAACCAGGCAGCGTGAGAGTCCCCAACTCCAGCAATGACTTTTCCTTAAAGAATAAGAGCAAGTAGCTTCTGGTTCATTCAAAGTGTTTCCCTCTATCACACAGAGTCCCCGGTCGGTCAGGAACACCAGATCCCATCAGATACTCTGAAGAATTTCTGGTTCCAGCTCCAAACCATCAACAAGTCTCTCCGAACTCGGGATCAGGTTTACCAGAGGGAGGTGGAATGGCTCGCCATCCTGTACCACTTTGATCAGCTGCTCTTCCGAATCTACCTTGCCGTGCTGGGGCTCTATACTGTCACCTTATGCTCTCTCTGGGCACTGTGGAGCAGGATGTGACAATGGAGACTGCTGGTCTCACTTTATATGGAGTCACCACATGTAGGGAAAGCTGAACAGTGGAGAGGGTTTGAAAAGGAAGGGGTGGGTAGGTTTTAAAAAAAAAAAAACGCCTGCAGGAGGCTATTGTTTCTTTTCAGTGACTACAGACACAAGCATCTTATTTGCTAGTGACTAAACCAGTAAACATATATGTCCATAATAAAGATGTATAAATAGAATAGAGCATGCAGCAGCAAGCAATCTTTCACCCTCTCTGAACCATCAGCAACTGCACACACTTGGGTTTAAGCAAAAATAGTTTGTTTTTAGATTTTTGAAGCCGGGTCTCTTATAGTCCAGGCTAACCTTGAACCCCTGATACTCTAGCCTCTACCTTCCAAGTGCTAAGATTGCATATATTGTGCTACCACACCCAGAATATGTCGTTTGATATATTATGCTTCAACAGTCTATATGGTAAGCCAAGTCAACTTGGCTTAAGCCCTGCTCAAACCAGCTTAAATCCCCCAGGGTCATCAATACATGGCTCTATCTCCTCAATTCTGTCTTTGGTCTCATGTTGCCTTATATCCTCCCCTTAAATATTTGGTAGCCTCTTTAACGCATGAGTGTATATGAGGAGAAAGAGGGAAAAACAGATGATAGACAGACAGACAGACAGACAGTCAGTCAGACAGTCAGAGAGAGATTATCCAATAGGCCACATGCTTCCAGCCCCTGACACTGTGCCTGGTTCTATCCCTGTTCATTTAGGAAACCTCAGACTTCACTTCAGTTTGCCTTATTTAAAACAGGGGCTGTTAATATTTACTCTCTCTATATCATAGACTTATGAGGGCAAAATCAAGCCAATAGCTCAATGGCATCTTGAAAAGTACATAATAGATGACGAAAATAAATTTGAGACTTGCCTGCTACCAACAGAGGATTTCTGGCTGGAGTCTTTGGTGTGAGTGCGGGCTTCCGGTTTTCGGTTTGCTCTTTCTGCTTCCCCCTACACCTAGCTCAGGTCCTTAGAGTTCTACATGTGGGCATTCTGGAGTAATAATCACAAAACATTTCATTCTAGCTCACTGCTTGACGGACAAGTGTCTGATGTGCTTTCCCAAGTCAGAGGGAAAAAAAAATCTACCCAAGGCCAGACATCCCATTCCCTGGGCTTCTGCATCTCTATCCATCACTGAGGGTGGTCCTCAGATGGCCAGTGGGCAGAACGACACAGCAAGGCTTAGAGACATCATACAGCCTGGTGCTTCCAGCACAGGCCATGAAAGTCCGAAGCTGTTTTCTAGAAACCTATTCCAGGACTAAAATTGCCTTTAAAAAAAAAATCTGCCATCCCATCCCCACCCTGAAGAAAAAGAATTTAAATTCCAACAGCCTTTACCTGCACCCCCTCTTTCATTACCTCCCAGTTAGTGCTCAGCGCCAATTGTCCATGAAATTCCACTGCTGCCGTTAATGAAATGGGGAACGCAAAAAGTTTGTGAACAGGAAGTGTCCATGCAAACTCCACCTGTTTCCTTCTTGACTTCCTACTTTTTTACCATTGGCCTCCTCTGCTTCTATGGTGTCGTTAGCCTCTACATTGATCCTGGCCTTCTCCGCTTCCTCCCCCTGTTATCAGAGTGGGAAGTCAGAAAGGCATGGCTGTGGCATTTCCTCCTTCCTAGACGCATGCTGGAGGAGTCAGAGCCTGGAGGTCTGGTCCATCGCTGTTTACCCAAGGGAGCTCGAACTTCATTGCTCAGACCACAATTTGACTTACTTGAAATTGATGCTATAAATATTTACTATCTCCATGTCACAGACTTCTGAAAGCAAAATGGAACAACTTAATGACATTTCAAAAAGTCAATAACAGATGACACTATAAACAAGGGACTGCCTGCCATCGAGAGAGAGAGAGAGAGAGAGAGAGAGAGAGAGAGAGAGAGAGAGAGAGAGAGAGAAGTTCTG
>NW_021628169.1:0-5056 GCF_004785775.1 Grammomys surdaster
GGGGGGGGGGATGGGGTCTGACTTCTAGCATCTCTATCAGCATTCAAGTATAGACTCAGCTTCTCCCAAGGAGTGTGTGGTCTTGTTATAGGATCTGAGGCCATCAACTGTCCCCTCTGTAGTGGAGGGACCTGAAAGAGACTTCCATTCCACATCCTGCCTCGCTCACTTTTACCACCACCTAGCCTCTTCATAACATCCTTTAAGAACCCGTCCTTCCCTGGTGGAAGGTGAGATCTAAATAGACTCCCTCTGGCTAGGGTCCCACAGCCCTGATATCAGCTGGTAGTCCCAGGGCCAGCTCTGCAGCCCAAAGCAGTAGCGCTATGAGCACATGGCTCTATGGTGCTCCCGGAAGTGTGCTGTACCCTGGAAGAAACGTCCATCATTGCCTGCAGCCTGGTTTACAGAGTAGCTTCAGCTCAGCCCTTCCCCACGCTCATCCTTCTCATGGGCTTTGTCTCAGAGATGAGAGAAACGGAGGAACAGAACAAAAATGGGATTCTCCCAGCTGTGACTGCTCCTGCCATCTGCTGTCCCCCATAATTTAAGAAATCGCAGCTTCTTGAATATAAAGAAAAGCACAGGTCCTGGGCTAGCCAAGTAGCTTCTGCTTCATCCTACTCTCTCTGCTGTGGTGACCTCCCTGAGCATGGTCATCTGTCTTTTTGTTCGTTTTGCTGTTTTGATTTTTTTTTTTTAAGATGGTGGTCTCATGCAGTTCATCTCAGGTCGAACTTGCTGTGTATTTGAGGATGGCCTTGGTCTTCTGAACCTCCTGCGTCTACCTCCTAAACACTGGGATTATAAGCATGCTTCATCACACCTGTTTTTATATGGTATGTAGAATAAACTGAAGGCCTGTGCATTCCATTCCAACTGAGCTATATCCCCAGCCCCTTTGTGTTGCAAATAATGAGGTGACAGAAAGTGTCCCTTGGACATTCCCTACCGCCTTTTAAAGACATTCTAGAGCAGGGGTAGAAAAAGAAGCTGAGAATTTTAACATTTAAATCTCCATCCACAGCAAGTCTCATGTGACCTCACTGCCTGGGTAAGAGGGTGAGAATCAGGAAACATACAGTAGCCATGAAAGGAGTATGGCTCCAAGACAGAGTCCTTGCATGGTGGGCACCCAGGACACACTCCAGGTCTTGTGTATGTTTACTCTGGGAAGAACTGGCCCCCTTTGATCCCTTGCAGTCCCACTGTGTCTCCAGGGACCCCACCCAATTCTCCTTGCCAGCTTGCCTAAACCCGTATTTATTCTTATGTCTTGTCTAGGTCCCGTTCGGTTTCCTGGCTCTGGCTTCTTGGATGTTGCCACTGCTCAGTTCTGAGTTATTTACCTGCAGAGACGGTGAAAACTTCATAATTAGCTGAGCCCCAGCATGGAGGCTTTTATGAGCAGCTACGTCCCCCACTGCTCTCTGCTGTCCATAATTGAAATGACCCACACCAGTGATTAGATTAGGGGGCTGAAGGAGCCCAGCGTGACATCCCCATCCTCTCTCCTGTCCTGTTGGGGAAGTGATGTAGTTAAATTTGTGCTTCATTTGGCAGAGGCCATAAAGCGGGAGTCACAGCTCGGCTTTCTGCAGGGGCTGGAAGACACTGCTGGGCTGGAGGCAGTAAGCTCCAGTATGGGCTCAGGTGGAGGGAGCCACTTTCTCACCTTTACTTTCATTTCTTACCTGTCCTTTCTTAGCACTCAGCTCCACTATGACCCACCTGAGCCAAATGGGGTTACTGGCCATCCTCAATATCAGTGGGGACCAGGCTATGTGTGGACAGCCAGCCTTTGGTCCACTCTGTTCCTGGTCCTCCTGGTCACCCACTCATCCCCTTTGCAGAACTCCAGACTGAGAGCCAGGAAAAGCAGGTGCTGCTGGCATGTTTTCTTTCCTTGTTTCCTTGGGCATTCTTGGCTTCTCAGCTCCATGTCCAGTAGAAGCCTTCTTTCTCTTCTTCTTTTCTTGGTGTTGTTCTCCATCTCCTCTTCCTCCTCCTCCTTCTCTTCCTCCTCCTTCTCTTCCTCCTCCTCTTTCTCCTCCTCCTCCTTCTCTTCCTCTTCCTCCTCTTCTTCCCAGGTGTGTCTTGTGCCAAGTCCATCCCCTCACCTTTTGAGCCTTTCGAGAAGCAGGATGGAATCTGGTAGATGGTACACTAGCAGAAATTTATCTAAGTTCCCTATTGATCTGTCCTCATGTCATCCAAATTCCTCCCTGAATTCCTCCTTCCAAAAGGCATCTTCCTGGATGTCGCCCACCCAAATACATGAGGTTCTCTCCATCTGAATCAATCCCTTCATGCTCCTTTAGAGTTAACCAGGATGGCACACAAGTGCAGCAGAACAAGTTCATACCAGACTTTCAGTCTGGAAGGTTACATCCCTGTGGGAGCTGAGCAGTCTAACAGGTCCGTTCAAAGCCAGAGCCAGCATGATTCCTTTCTAGAACACCCATTTTACTCAGTAGTGTATCAAAAACAAACAAACAAAACAAAACAAAACAAAAAACCAAAAAAACCAAAACAACAACAACAACAAAACCCATAGAATCTATGAACTAGGAGGAGACATCTTGTGCTCTAGACTTGTTTTATTTTATTTGTGTGTGTGTGTGTGTGTGTGTCACAGGGATTAAACTTGGCTTGTCAGACCCCACAACAGGCTTCATTAGCTGTTGTGTTATCTAGTCAGCCCCTTACCTCTGCTTTAAAATACAGCATACTACATTGGACATGGCAATGCACATCTGTGACCCCAGCATTCAGCAGGAGGAGACAAGCAGGTTTGTAAGGTCTACCTGGGCTGCAGGGTAATGTCCTGTCTTATCAGTAAGTGTTACTGGGGTGAAAGAGATAGTTCAAGGGTTAAAAGGACTTGGTGCTCTCGCAGAGCACAACTATGTAAATAAACATGGTACTCATTCATAACCACTCATAACGCCAGTGTCAGGGCATATGAGTCTCTCTTCTGATCTCTGCAGCCTTCCAGATATGTGCAATGTGCATCCATCTACCCAGAACAACACACATACATATGAGGTAGATAAGTAAATATTTGTTAAATAAATGTTACAATGTATTAGTAAAAAGTGTGATTAGCAGACCAAGAACCTACTATCAGGAAAGACCTTTTATTGTGCACTGTTCTCATGAGTGGGAGCCACACTATGTCCTTGTAGAGAGTGGGTAGTCCATCCCAGAAAATGCTGAGTTTCATCACAGGCGCTGAAGACAAAGGAAGGCACAAGAGCCCAAACTGGATGTCTGTAAGAAGAAATAGAGGAGTCAAGGGACATAGATTTAGCACTGGCTTTGAATGATATTCATGGCTATGTCAGGAAGGCTGTCCCTAGTGGTCGGACACTAGACTTTGGGGCGAGTAGAGCAGGTGCCCACCATCTGGAGCATAGGAACTCATAAGAGGGTTGGAGAGACAGGGGGTGGGCTTTGGATCAGTTGGCTCATATGTGGACAATAGGCTTGCAGGCTAGCTACCATATCTATGGAGTGGCTCATTCTTGGAGAACAGTCTCTCTTGCATCAGAAGGACTCTAGATGTCAAAGCACCAGCGTACATAATGTAAAAGTGGTGGTCCTTCAGCCTGCTCTGAGGGTTCCAGAAGTACAGAATCTCTTTCCTCTGCTTTTCTGGACACTTGAGTGTAGCATGCTACAAAACTGAATGGTTGGCTTCAACAGAGGAGACAGATGTGCACTGAGCTAAGCATGAGATGGGGGGTTGTTTGAGGGGGGCAGTACCCCACAAATCAAACTCATTCATACAGAAACTCACCCTTTGGCTCAGACCTGAGCATCTGCTCTGTGTGTTAGGGACCTGGCCCTGTGCCAGCAGAGCTGCCCAGAAAGATACTCAGGTGCACAGGACCTTTAAGGAGCTCTCTGACAGGAGTGTGGTGTAGAAGGGCACAGATTTGGGGGCTCAGAATCACATTTGAGCTTCACTTCACTGTACTTCTTAAAGCTGTCAGACTTCATCTGATGAAAATCTAGTTTGGCACAGGCTGCCTGGATATATAGATAAATATATCCAGGTGCCCATAGAGGCTATCAAGGATGTTGGATCTCCTGGAACTGGGGTTACTGACAGTTGTAAGTTCTGGGAATTGAACCCCAGGCCTCTGGAAGAGCAACTTGAAGACATTCCAGTAGCCTCTACCTCTTCAAGTTTCCACCAAGTTTTAGTACCACAATGCTAGGACCCAGGTCATGAACACATGGAACCCTAGGGAATAACTACTCCAGATTCAGGCTATCACAATCCAGACTCAAATCTGAGCAATGGATCCAGAATCCATACCCTTGGACGGCTCATTGTACTCAGATAGTCCATGACTCTAGCACTTGTACCCTTAACCTCTACTTTTTTTTTAAAGTGTGTGTGTGTGTCGCTCACCTGTGTGTGTGCATGCAAGCACATGTGTCTGTGGGGGGATGTGTGTGCATGTGTGTGCGCTTGTGTGTGGAGGTCATTTGTCAACATCATGCATTTTCTATCACTCTTCACCTAGTTTTAGGTGGTAAACTCTCTCATGGAACCTGTAATTTGTTGCTACACCTCTCCTGGCCAGCAGCAAGTGCCAGGAATCCTCTGGCTTCTATTCATACAGAACTCCCTGTCCTGCCCAGGGCTTGGGCTATGCCTGTGTACCACCACTCCCAGTGTTTTACACGGATAGTGTGTGTGTGTGTGTGTGCCTGTGTGTGTGTATGTCTGTGTGTGTGTACGCACTAGTGTGTGTGCATATATGTGTGTGTGCAAGTGTCTATGTCTGTGTGTGATCCAAACTCACGTCCTCATGCTTGCAAACATGCTTTTAATTCACTGAGGCACCGCTTCAGTGACATCTCATAAAGTAAGACTTCATGTGTGACTGGAGGGAGAGGTTAGTGTTACAATGTGTGTTTTGATTTCCAACCAGACACTCAAGATTCTAGGCAAGCTAATAAAATCATTTAGGAACCTCGGGGTTTGTTGCTGTTTGCTTCCGGTATCATTTGTTAATTTAGAAAGCTCTTTGCTGAGGTG
>NW_021628170.1:0-68059 GCF_004785775.1 Grammomys surdaster
ATATGCATATATATATATATGCATGCACAAGGAATTAATAGACATCTTAGAAATAGCAGCAAGAGTCCAGGGATGATGCAAGCGACAGACAACCTCAGAAGTACTGACAACCCCAAAACACTGTGCCTCACTCACTTGCACCTCAAAACGCCTGCAAGTGCTCTAACTGCATCCTGTCACAAGTAGCTCAAAAACACTGCCTTAGATCTCTGAGCCCAGCCTACCCATTGTATGGAAGAAGAGACTAAGGCCCACAGTATGGTAGTAATTTGCTCACAGGCCATAAGAAAAAGCATCTGAATTCTCCCAGATGCTGGGAGAAAGCCTGGGATCAATAACTTTGTCACGCAAAGGAGGCAGTGACCCAGGAATGGATGGCTGTCTACACTGTTCTCTGTTCTGCATGCAGGATGCTTGTAAGCCTTGCATAATACTTAGACTCATGGGGACCACCTTTGCTTTTGAGAGAAGATTCTTGTTCAGTTCTCTTAAGATAAAGTACTTTCCACTTAGACTTTTCCAAGTGTGTCGTCCTCTCCTCGGATTGTACCGACACCACGTTTTTGGCTCAGCTTCAGGAATTGTGTTTATCGATGTATATCAGTGTGTCGCCTGATCCTTAGGGAGATGATTTAAATATGCACCAAACACCATTTGAAAGCAATCGGTTAATTTTTTTTTTTTTCAGAATTAGGGCAAGCAAAGTTCTCTCAGGTGACTTCCCCTAAGGGAAGTCTCATGGTTCATTGCCCTTGATTAAATTCTTGGGAGCTTTCTGGCTCTCTCCAGATCAGTCATTTGTCCTTGAAGAGTGAACTTGGCAAATGTGAATGACTGCTACTAGTGTCTCATGGAAAATATGTGCATAGAATTTGGACTCATGGAGTCAAGTTCAATGATGAGATATTCAGAGAGATTAGAGGATCTGGTCTCATGCTTATCTGCACAGTCAACCTTTCATTCTGATGTTATTGGGGGGTTGAGCTACCGACAGTTATGCATAGAATACAGAGTTGGAATTGTGCTCAGAGATAAGGTACAGGCAATGGCGTAAGATCATGCTAGAAGACCCTCAGGAAGCCATGCCCTGCTGGCCTGGGTAAAGTGTGAAGACAGTTCTACTTCGTGAAACTTTCTATCTCATTGGAAACACAGATAGGGTGTCAGGCATGAGAGATGCTAATGTCAGGTAGCTAGCTATTCACAGACTTGGAAGACATTGTGGATGGACCCATCCCCCATCCCATGTTTCCCTGGTGACATTAGAAATAGAAGCATCACAATTATCCCTTAAAGATTTAAACTTCTATATGAAAATCTGGAGCTTGGAGGATTTGTTGATGTCTACCAACAGAACTGTCTGCTGGTTCGAAGAATGGAATCTGAGCTCTAACTTCTGCCTAGGGTTCAGGTGTGATATTCCAACCTTTCCTTAAAACATTACCCTTTCCTACCAATCACCTAGGACAACCTGCCCCACAGGAAGCTGCCCAACATACTCAAAGGAGTGCAAAGACTAATTTCTAATGTAAATCTGAGCAGTGGACACTTCCATCATGGCCCATTTTTTGGGGGGTACTTAACTTGATTAAACTCTGTTTTTTTCTACCACCACCTGAAATAAAGTCTGTGTCCTACACATTACTCTTGAGCATCTTTCAAGTTCATCTGATGAAATGTAAGGACGGAGAGCCAAATGGTGCAGAATGAGACCCTGTGGACATCTTCGGAGTTTTTGCCTGGTTACACTGGCTTTTTCTTGTCTTTCTTTGGTGGTAAGACCTGGACTCCCCTTTTTTGGGCAGAGGCCATTCTTTCTGCCTACAGCTTCCCTCTGTGCATGCACTTTTGTGCCTGGCTTCAGAGTCTTTTCTACTTTCCTAAGTTATGACACTCCTTGGCTCATCAGGTCTTACTCCAAATGTACCTTGTCTCCTGCTGTCTCCATGCTAATCTAACTCTTTTACCAAAAAGGAGTGGTTATGTTGTACCTCTTCAATGTTTTCTGGCTGTTTCTATTACCAGCTGACAAAGTCAGCACTTTTTCTGTAACTTAATACCAGATCTTCATGGTGTGGGCTTCTATGGTTTTGAAACATTTTTTTTTTTTTTTTTTTTACCTAATGTTACCTAATATATTTTACTGTGTTCTAAAGGGAACTTAACGGTTTTCCTGTGATATGCTGTGCCAAAATATAGGCCTGTTTCTGGGTTTCATCTAGATCACTCCTAATATTTAAAGAAAAGAAATGAGAGCCACACCTGGGAGAGGAGAGGAAAGGAGCTTATACCTTTTAATTTTTTTTCTATAGACACAAAGACAAAGCTTGGTTCTTCCTTGTCAGGATGACCAGAGGGCTCTGGTCTTGATTACTTGATTAAAGGCATCTCTGGATTTTGGAGAGTGTTTTACCTCAACTACCAGCAAGATTTTAGGCCTCAGTTCTTACCAAAATAACTCCCGAATCAGCTGTGCACACTACTGCAGATTTCCAGGCAACGTGACTTAGGATCCTGAGTCAGGATCGCAGTCAAAGGCCTTAGAGTTTGCTCTTTGTGCTTCCTTGGATGCAAACCCCTCTTCACTTCCTATCCATTCGGATAAGATGGATCCTTTATAATTAAAACAGAATTGATCCACAACCTTAAGGTGGAAAATATTTTTTTTTAAAAGAATGTGGGCCCACATGGCTGAACACTCTTGATGGTTTGAAAGCATAGACATACAGAATAGCACTGATCCTCAAACTGCTTTACAACTGGACTTTTCTGGTAAATGACTAGCAAATGTTCTAAGCTACCTTTTGTATGTGTTTTCATCATTTGTAGAAAGGATTCACATTTATGCCCTAGTTGTAAAACTAATCCAGAAATCATCACTGTCTTTTGATAAGATGGCGCCCATCAATTGACAATGCCTCCCCTTCTTGGAGTATTCTCCTATTAAACCAAGATAACAGAAACCTTTGATAATCTTGCCACCTCCAGAAGTAAAAACCCTTCACCCTACATCTAGTCACATTTAATGATACTGTAACTTATCCTACCTGCATCTATCCCCTTCAAGAGCTGGTTGGGGAATCTGAATGCTGTTGGACCCAACAGCATTCTCTCTTCCAGATCTTCAATAGTACAAGGCCTACCTATTTTCTCAAATGATTCTAAAATATGGAGGGTTTTTTTTTTTGACGTATCTCACAAAGGTATGAGCTTTCTTAAAAAGGTGCAAACGTTATTATAAGAACTTTAATCTATTTTGAAAAAAAATAGAGTCATTTGAATGGGAACATGATGTTCCTAATAGATTCCAGATACCTGAGAGCGCCCACAGCAGTTTCCATGTATTCCCTGAGGTGAGATTATAAGACTACAACAGCCACATAGGGAGATAAGACAGTACACTGTCTGCATACTTACCCCCTTTTTTTTTTATAAATAGGGGTAGTTGGTCTCTCTATGTAGCCTTGGTTGCCCTGGAACTCTCTATATAGACCAGGCTGTCCTTGAACTCACAAAGATCCACCTGCCTCTCAAGTGCTGAGACTAAAGGCATGTGTCACTATGCCTGGCTCATTGTCTGTGCACTTAAGGGGCTGAAAACAGTGTGCTACATCCAGTAAGTCAAGCCAAATGGACAACTATTGACCCAATGAAGAGCCTTCTGCTTTTTAATTCTCTCTCTTTTTTTTTATTTTAAGAACTTATTTTTAAATTTTTTGTGCCTGTGCGTGTTTGTCTGCACAAGTTGGTGCTACGTGCATGTGTGTGTCCTTGAAGGGTAGAAGAGGGTTTTGGATCTCTTGGAACTGTTGTTTAGGTGGTTGTGTGACTCCTGATGGAGATGAGGAACTGGCTTTAGGTCTGCTGTAAAAGCACTTGAGCATATCCCACTTCCATTTAAGAGTGGAGCTTTCTCTGAGGCAGATTCCTTACTCTGTTTCTGGTACCAGAAGGAAATTTAACAAAATTGTCTTTAGGACCAGAGATTCCCCCTGATATTTCACTAAAGCAAATTCTGTTTTCTAGAACTAGGATCTAGAGGTAGAACAGAGGAAACAGGATGATAATGATGGTGATGGACAGGATGATAGTGAACATGATGGTGGTGATGAGGAGGAGGAAGAGGAGAAGGAGAGAAAGAACAAGAGGCATACAGAATTTCTTACAGCCTCATGGGTGTGACTTGAGATCTCCCACTGCCTCCCTTACACATACACATAGGCAAATGCCATGCCCACTTTCTGGTCTTGTCAAGGTCATTTGCAGTTAGTGTATATCCCTTAGTCCTTCTCACAATTTATCATCACAGTGTTTATTGGGTTTTTTTTTTAAATCTGTCGAGTTCTTTCTTCCTCCTCAAATACCAGGCCTGTCAATGGATGCTATCTTTCAGTTCTCAACAGAGTTCCCTGCATATGACAGGCTTTCATTGAATATAGGAAAGGCATCGGAGGGCCTTGGAAAGGAAGACAGGAGAGGTGTGAAGGACCAGTCTTTCTCAGGTTTCTCTGCCACCCCAGACTCCACCGTAGATGTTAGAATTCACTTATTTTATTAGTCAAATTGTTGGTCAAATACTGAAGGGACTTGTATTTGGACACAAGGTTAGGGTCTAAGATTCTATCCTCTGCTCATAAGAGCTATTTAACCTCTCTGGGAGGCAGGTGGCAGTGGTATTGGTGGGAGGTGGGGTGGGTGGAACGACTTGGAGCTTAGCCACAGAGTAGTGCTTAGCATGACGCAAGGCCTAGGTCTGGTCCCCAGTGAGTGCCCCAATCAAAGGCAGTCATCCACCAAACCTCAGTTCCCTCCATTGTAAAACACAGTTGAGCATACCTACATCAGGTTATCACTGTGAGGCCTGAATGAATAATTACTACTGAGCTCAGTTTCTAGTACTGCATAGGAAGTCACTCACCAAGGGCCTGCTCTTTCTTCCTGCAGCAATGTCCTGCCAAGAAGGGGTCAAGTCTACAATGCCAATGCTACAGTGGGTCTTTGGTCATGCGTGAGAGGACCACCTGCAGAGAATATACTCCCAGCCTTTGGGTCTGTGTGAGAGAGCTAGGGAGAGAGACATTTTAGTGACACATTTAATTATTCACCCAATAATTACATCATGACCCAGCTCACAGCTCTTGAGTACTATGGCAGGCTATCCCCCAGTTTCCTGATTCTGTGAATGATGTTCATTCACTTGGCTTTTGTAGTCTCTGGTGTCTTGTCTACCCAGGAGATAGTAGCTGTAACCACAGCTAACAACGCAATGCTACAGAACAGTTGTAATTGTTGAGCTTAGCATGGAGAGTGCCTCAGATAAAGTAAGACGTGTAATTATCATTCTTCTGATCTGTCCCCAAATTTCTAAACTAGATCCAAGAGAGGTTCATGGAACATTCAGGATTTTCCAGCCAGTTTAATGCATCCAGTTTCTTCTCATCTCCAAAGAACTCTTAAATACCTCTTTCCCATATTTTTACTCATTGTCATTTCCTCACATCCTAGCCATAACTAGAAGAATATACCATACTGGCAGATTAACTGTCAATAAAATATGATCAAGTGTTTCTGGCTCATTTAGCTGCTGTTTCCCTATGTTTCGGTATGGGTTTTCCTTTGTATTCCTCTGCTAGTCAGGAGAGTTTTTTTCTTGGTTGTTCTGCTTGGTCCCACCTTTTAAGGCTTCCCCGAGAAGCAGGAAAGCCTCTAGGAATAGTGAAGAGATTGACAGCTGTGCTCAGCTGGAACTAAATTCCTGGCTTTCTGGTTCCTGAAGGGTATCAGGCCCAAGCTGTGATCAGCATTAGTACTAAAGGAGAACACACTGTCTACAAATGCTTCTTGAATGAGTAAGTCAATGAAAGTCAGTGGACTGGTTCACCACATGTGCAAAGGCTTGGGTACTGGCACTACTTTGTACCCAATACCACCCATGGGGTCTCAGTGACATCCCTAACAGAAGGACCGGGGGAAAGAAAAGCTGGTTTAGTTGCTCAGCTAACTAGCATCCAAGCAAATATCTAGGACACTATGAAAACCACGTTTGAACTCAGTAAATGCTGAGAAGGACACATGGCAGGAAGGAGCAGCAGTTCTCCAGGCACACTGGATGAACTTAAGCGCCTTCTTTCATCTTCTTAAGCTAAGCTTACAGGTTACAACATGCTGTGGCATGACATTTGTGGCACAGACATCTCACACATGTTGGAGTCATACGCAAGAAGTGTCCATGTCTCTGAGCATCTGCTTCCATTACTAAAGACCTAATCTCTCTCTCTCTCTCTCTCTCTCTCTCTCTTGCATTTATGAACGTATCAAGGGTTTAAAAGTTTAAAAAGTTTAAAAGAGAACAAAGCAAGTAGTATTCTATGTAAAAGCTTGGAAAGACCAAATAACATGGAGGTGGAATAAAGAGAGCAAGAATCTAAGAATCTAAGAGGATGAAGAGGCCAGCCTGTTACTGGGATGAGCTAGAGCAGTGGGACCTATCAGGACTTTAGTTCCATGTGGCTGAATTGTCTGAGTGCAGGAATCATGGAACATTGATGCAGGCTGGAGGGAGAGAGGGAGGGAAGCAGGGAGGGAAGGAGGATGGAGACAGGAAGGGAGGAGGGAGAGAGAGAGAAGAAAGAAGGAAGAGAGGAAAGGAGGGAGAGGATGCAAAACTGCTTGGTGAGTCCCTTCCTCTCCCTTACCTTAGCCATAATAGGTTAGATGTGAGAGAAGAGCCCTGGGAACTCCCAGGCAGGCTGCTAGGTCATGCCCTAGAGGATGGCAGAACTGGAGTGCAAGCCTGACTTGAATCTGGCCACCTGTTTTAAGGCCAGAGTCTGGATGGAGCCTGCACTTGCTCAGCAGGTGGACTGGATTAGTTTAGGGCTCAGATTGGCATAGGCTGTCTTTAAGTTTCTCCCCCAAACCATCACACATTCATGTACCTAGAGGACCTAGATTTGACCAGATGTCAGCAACCAGGTCATTATGATTTGTGTCAACCCAGGTGAGGATTCTTCTTTGTTTATTTTGTTTGGTTTTCTCAAGACAGAGGGTCTTTCTACATAGCCCTGGCTGTCCTGGAACTCATTCTGTAGACCAGGCTGCCTTTGAACGCACAGAGATCCACTTGCCTCTGACTCCTGAGCACTGGAATTAAAGGCATGTGCCACCATGCCTTGCCCAAAGATTCTCTTAAAAGGTTGGCTACTGAACACAGAGGTAATGTCCCCCAACCCCCAATGTATTACTACTCTTGATAATGACACTCACCAGGAAGCATGTAAGGACATTAGCCCTGCTTTTCTCCAAGGGGCTAGCTTCTAGAAGGTCTGAGATCCTGTCAACTGCTGACTAGCTCCTGAGTCTGGACTCCATGCTATCCCTCTGCCAGCTGAAACTCTCTGCAGCAGCAAGAGACCATCCACCAGCCACAATTTGTTTTCTCTCTTGGGGTCCTGTAGGGTGAAAATGGACAGCAGGGGAGGGGATGGAGTGGTAGAACTATGTAACAATGCAACTTCTGTTCTTATTTTATTAATTTTGTACAAATTATTTTATTATTTGGTGTATATGAGTGTTTTGCTTGTGTGCATGTGCTCCTAAGACCAGAAGCAGGTGATGTATCCCCTGGGTCTGAAATTATTGGTGGTTTTAAACTTCCATATAGATGCTGGAGATCAAACTCAGGTCCTCTGGAAGAACAGTCAGTCTCTTAACAGCTGAGTGTTCTCTCCAGTTGTAAGGACTGGTTCTAAGTGGTTGTGTGGACTCTTGGGTTGTCTTTGAGTTGGTACTGACTGGGAATAAAAAATTAATGATACTAACTCCAGAATGCAAGAGCTGTGGGCAAAGAATAAAACTCTAGAAATAGTGGCAGTCCTAAGTTGTGAAGAGCAGAAAGACAGAGAAAGAACCAGAGGTGATGATGTATGGGGCAGGGTGTGGCAAGCACTCTTGTGGACAGCCTACATCCAGTGCAGTGAGGAGGCCAAATCCGTGAGAACATGTTCCTATCCTCTGTGGTCTGGTCAGGGACCCATGAGGCTTGCCTGGTGTGCTAGTGGGAGCTGAATCCCCATCTAACAGCTCCGGGGTGTAGCAGAACAACACCTGGAGCTGAAATTCTAGATCATAGTTCATCCAGAGTAGCCTGATGGAGACCAGGAACTCTACTTCTTCTGCACCTGATACTTCCTCCTCCCTTGGCTGGGAGAACAAAGACCAGAGAGGAAATGAATGCCTCTACATCTGGGGAGCATCTATCTGCATAGAAAGGACTGTACCCAGTGCTATGCTCTCTGCTTTCTGTGCTCTAAGATCAAAAGTAACCATTTGGAGGTGGCAGTGGTGATGTCCGGGTCGCTTGAAGTCCCATCAAATGTCTGAAGAAAATGGAAGCTGGATGAGGATGGGGAGAAGTTCATTGTACCCCTACTATATTGCAGGCACATATTGTGTGTGTTTTCAGCTTTAGCAGGATATAACTCCCATTATACAATCTCACCATCAGAAGTGTACTTCAGCAATTGTTTTGAATAATACATTTACAAAGCTACATGACTATGACCCCAATCAACACAAAAACCATTTTTTCCTACCTCTAGAGAACTATTAGCAATCATTTCAATATCTGGGTGGCGACTTGTCTAATTTTTTTTTCTGTATAGTCTTGGCTATTACAAACATGTCTGGAAAGAGGATTGTAGAATTCCTGGCCACCTCAGTGTAGCGTAATTCTGTCAAGGTTCATTCATGCTGTAGTGTACATGTAGTAGACAGCTCTTAGTTTTTGGGGCTGAATATAGCCTATTCTATAGGTGTGCTACATCATATTTACTGATAAGTGAAACGACATGTTGGGTTGCTTCCTCTTTTAAGTTGTAATGAATGAATGAATATAGCTGCTATAAACATCTGGGTCAAGTGTTTGTGTAGGATATGGCTATATTACATTTAGTCCTTGCCATAATAAAACCAGTTTGGAAAACAGTTGCAGCCCATTGAGGCTTGAGGCCAAGGACATTCTCCCCATTCATTCTGATTGGGATAGAAGGACAAATAGAAGGAAAGGAAGAAGAATTTCCTTCACCTTTTCCAGGTCATTGTACCTGGAGAGGGAGGAAAGGCATGGTTGAATTTACGTCAGCTGCTGCCTGCTGGTCTCGGGAGCTGGGACTGCAGTGGGCTCTTTGCCAGCCTGGGTGTTTGTCCATGAGTCCTGGAGGGATGTTCCCTGTGCATGTCTTTCTCATTTCAATGACAGACACAGAGTAAGTGAAGGATGTATGGAATGTTTTGTAGTCACAGAAGGAATGGGGTGGGAAGACTCTGTGACAGTGAGAGGTCTCCCTATGTGGGTTCTGTCTGTATCAAGGAGGAGGCCATTCCAATTACCCAAAAGAAGATCCTCAAAGATGTGAACTGGGCATGTACAGAGAACAGCTCGGTGGCAAACAAATAGAGGGTCACAGAGACTACCAGCTCCACTTCCTTCTGGCCTCAGGGCTTTCCCAGAAAGCACCTTGATGTGGAAGGGTAAATGCCGTGCTTCCCCATTAATGTAACCCTGATGGCTTGGCAGAGCTCAAGCCCAAATGGGTAATCATTGACCTTTGAAGGCTCCCTGGGGCACAGCAATAGAAGCTACAGGAAGACTGGTCCTCAGCTATTCCATGGGCTACCTCAAGCTGTGTCCTTCTCTTTACCCTTCAGGAAGCTCCATGAAGTGCACCCTTGACAGGGGTCATAGGAGCCCAGATTGCAAGACAGTAGAGACAATAGTGTCTCTGGGTCTGTGCCTTCCTTTCCTTCTATTCCTTCAGGAGTGGCAGGACTCAGTAAGGTAAGCTTAGACTCCATTGCTTCCTATCCCCAGGGCTGTTGCAGCTCTGTCTGAACGTAAGGTATGTCTGAATGTCCTCATTCAGCTGAAGAAGCTGACCCATTCAGTGGTTATACAGCACCCAGTGTTCAAGCAAATAAATGACTACTACCTTTAGATTCAAATACTCAAACCTACTTGTCACATTCTGCTCTGGAGACTTGATGGGACTGGGACAGGAAAATAGAAAACATCAGCTAGAATATGGGACCAGAAGGCTTCCCACACCCCCTCCAAACACAGAAGGCCTCCAACTTCATATGTGCATCAAGTTGAGCAGAGACAGTCATTGTCCATGGATGTGGGACATGGATACGGGTTTTCCTGTTCCTCCTCTCCAGGCCTTTAGTGAATGGTTACCCTTCTCAGGAATGTCAAGGCTGGGAATGCTATATGTTTTCTTTAAAGCAGAGCATAGTTCTTGTTGCAGACAGTGTTTGGGGCTCTCGCCCACATGGAATTCATTTATTTCTGGGCCGAAAGGACCAAGTTGATGTAATAGAACCCAAACCACAGAGAACCAGAAGGGTCAGACTAATAACAGGGTTTGTGTGCACATAATAAATACACGTTTTTATAAACATTTAAATTCTTTCATGAAATTGCCATGCCATTTGAGGTGGGTGGCTTGACATGTGAAATTTAAGAATAGTGTCATTACAGATGTGTCCAGTTTCCAGAATAACAGCCTCCACCCAAACACACACTATTACAGGATACATGAGTGCTTGGTGATTATTTGATTTGCAAAAAATTGTTCTTCACTTTATAAAATAATCCACTCTAGGATTCCTCTAAACATCTAATATCCTCCTGAGTGTGTAATATGACTTCTCCGCAGTTTCTGTCCATATACTGTCTGCCGAGAATGTACGCTGGTTTCAGTGTAAGGTTATATACCCAGACATGTCCAGTGTAGGGGTTCTCTGCTTAATAGGAAGAAGAATCAAGGGACCTGAAGACCAGAAAAAGCCTCTGGATCATTGTGTTAATTTAATTTTAAATCCTAAATTTATTAGGAACCAAAATTTGCTGTTAGAACAGATACTCTCAGGAAGGCCTGGGCTGGATCCAAGTCTGAGAATTTGAGTTAATTTCATGAGAGGCAGAGTGGGTCCTTCTGGCTCTCCCTGTGTGGAAGAAAGAGTCTGGCCTGGCCCATCAATTTAGGATTGTACCCAGGATTTTGTAGAAAGCTGTCCCATGTCTCTAGATGGTGTTGGGCATTCCTAGGTGTCTTCTTCACTGTATCCTTGACCTCTAACCAAACCCAGAGGCAGGTAGGTTTGATGAGGACACAAGGTTCACTCATACCTGACTCTGAGAAGCATCACTCCTCTTTAGATAAAGGCAAGTAACTTGACTGATCTTTGGACACCAGATCACCAGGGAGTTGAACAAGGTTTGTCTTAGAAGAACTTCTCAGGCAGTCTCTGTGACACACTCACCTGCCCACCCAGGTTCTACAGTGACTAAGTGCTACCACTCCAGAGCCCACAATCTGACATTGCTATCATATCTTTTTGAGGATCAAGCTTTATGAGACCTCTGCACTTTACTGGAGCTACTTATTTCCTTGGAAAATGATGCTGACTGGGCTTCTCGCTCTTCCAAGCTGGGGTCACTGGGTGCTAGGGACGACACAGAGGACAGAGTTGGGGTTACTGCCCTCAGACCAGTGCAGAGTGAATCTATGTTGGAATGACTGCTCAACTTATGAAGAGGGTACAATCACACATCATAGGGGAAGGACATGGTCAAGCTGACATTTCAGGTTTGTCAGGAGTGATGGTGAAGTTGAGGCCAAGAAGTCAGGTGTCTGTGAGGGGATGGTGGAGGTAGAATATCAGTCATCCCTGCAGAGGAGAGAGCATGGGAGGGAGATTTGAAGAGGGCATTGCTTGGCTTCCATTGTAGGAGCACAACAGGGGTGGATTGCCAACTGCATGTGTCTGTCTTCTTGCCACCCAGTCTCACTCCCAGGCTGAGGCATGACTTAGCACTGACTCTACAGCTAAGACAATGCCCTCTGCTATATTAGTGAGAGCAGTGGGCTCAACTCCACGTCACCAGCAGGTTCTCCCATCCAATGAGGTGGAGTATGTTGGGGAGTCCCCCATCCTTCTACCCTAGCTGTCACCATCAGAATGAACTCCTGACTGATGGAGGTGCAGAAACCCTGTAGGTATCTATTGGTATCTCCAAACTGAGGACACCACTCCTCCAGCTGCAGGCCATTGCCTGCTCCAGCCATACAACCTGTAGCAGGAAGCAGAGATTTTGACGACGTAAAGTCTTCACCTGCATCCACAGTTACCTCTTAGCTCCACTGGCATTCTGACAATTTCTGAGCTGTCCAGGACACTGAGTAGCACAGATGTGGCACCAGTGACCCTCAGTTCCAATCCAGTGTGCCCTGTGCTCTCCCCCACTGAAGCCCCACCCCTGTATCCTTCTATTCTCTTTTTGGTGCTTCTTTATAGACTCTTCCTTGACCAGAAAACCTTTTCTTTCTCCTCTATTGAATATTCCCTCTTAATCTCTTACCAGCTCTGACCCTTTGAGTGATTTCTCACACAAAGCAAAGTGACGTGCTCCAAGAAACCATTCCAGCGAGCAGGTGTTGAAAGCATGTTTGTCTTCTATTGCTAGTCACAGCTCCTCTGAGTATGCTATGGGGCTTAAAAACAACGTTTCTTCTAATCTTTATGTTTGTTTTTCTGCTTTGTGACCTTGTACGAGTTGTTTAACATCCGTGGACCTCAATTCTCAGGTTCTCAGAACTATTATGGAATTTAAATACAAGGATACAGGTAAGGGACTTTTGCATCTGGTCTTGGCTTTGGAGCCTCACCATGTCCCTATTAGAGAAGCACTACTTATGTTGTGCTCCAGGGGGCGCTGTACACATAGCATGTAGCAGTATTTCCTGCAGGACAGAGAGGCACCCTAGGGCCCTTTAATACCACTCTTCCCACACTCTCACTTTTCAAGGGTAGGGGGCTTTATCTTCATCCATTTTGAAGCCCAAGTCTCCATTTTTAGCTTTCTTTCCTGTCAACTCAGACTCAGCCTACTCACAGGTAATAAAGCAAAGCTTTCTCTTGGTAAAGCACTGTGCTCATGGGCTTAGAAGTGAAGATTGTATAGAGCTCTGGTGGAGATTCTTTTTAATTCTAGAAGAGGCAGGTGGATCTCTGAGTTTGAGAGCAGCCTGGTCTACAGAAGTGAGTTCCAGGACTACCAGGGCTACGCAGAGAAACCCTGTCTTGAAAAAACAAACATAAAGAAAAAGAAAGAAGGGAAGAAAGAAAGAGAGAGAGAGAGAGAGAGAGAGAGAGAGAGAAAAGAAGAAGAAGAAGAAGAAGAAGAAGAAGAAGAAGAAGAAGAAGAAGAAGAAGAAGGAGGAGGAGGAGGGAGGGAAGAAAGGAGGGAGGAAGGGAGGGAGGGAGGAAAGGAGGAGGGAGAAGAAGAAAGAGGAGAAAGAGGAAGAAGAGGAGGAGAGAAGAAGGAGCAGGAGGAGGAGGTGAAAGAGAGGGGCAGGGTTACTTAGAAAAAGTCCTGGGAGCCTCACTGTGTGCTTCCAAGTTTCCATCCCTACCCACTGAGTTCTATTCTCTGGTGTTATCTTTATAGACTCTGGTTGAGTGCTACAAAAAAAAAACCTCTGGATAAAGTAGAAACTAAACTATGTGTCCTTCTTCACATAGTTGTGACATGTCACCATTTTCAACAGATCTTAAGAAACAGTTATGAGGTGCATGCACTAGGAAATCTTCTGGGAAGCCACACAGGAGAAGTTCCCAGCATCCAAACTGATGCCTTCTAATCCCACAGCAAGCATATGCTTCCACTAAAGACTGGTAATACCTCACCTCACAGACATCTTCCCTGCCTGCAGCTTTGTCTGCTCCCAGCCTGGCTTATCTAAAGGAATGATAGCACTCCCGGGCTTCCCTTGAGACCCAAAGTCAAAGTCTTTCTCTGCTTGTGATTCTCTCAGGATGAGCAGTGACCCCAACAAACCACTTATCTAGACAGCACCTTAAACTTGAACTTGCAGACTTTATGGCATCGAAACACGGCCTTTTGTGCACCATTTGGTAGCTTCCTTAATTATTCACATCTTTATAGCAAGACAAACCAATGCAGAGCGCCGCTTGCACATGTGACTTCGGCCAGCAAGCAGCCAGGAGTGTTAGTTTTCACCATTGGTCTCCACCCTGAAACCTTCGGGTGACTGAGTTACATGCCTGGCTTTTTCATATGGGCGTTAGGGATTTGAACTCTGGTCCTTTATCCTTACATAGCAAGTACCCTTACCCCTTAGACCTATGGTGAGCAGAGTGCTTATGTTGATGATATCTGTGACAGTGTCCATCAAAACCTGGTCGTTGGTACCAGGCAAGAGAACAAGTGTACACAGCAGTGGTGCTGGCCACACTCTAGTTAGTTGCTGTGGCAGAGAAGATCGTGATTGTGCCAGGCCTCAGATCAACCTTGCTAAGTATTGTTCCCTCCCTCTATCCTATTCTCTCTTCTCTGGGAAGAGACTTCTGCCTTTATTATTGACCAATCTCTCCTGAAATAATCTTTGCCTCTCCTAAGCTTTCCCTTCCTATCAGGAAGTGGGCTCTGAAGCCAGTACCGGTCTCACATGCATGCGTGCGCGCGCGCACGCGCACACACACACACACACACACACACACATTTGGTTGGAACCTTTCTTTTCCTGACCATTTTACCAGCCTTTTATCCTTTGGTGTAGTTACTGTTTGGCCATGTGGTAGTCCATGGTGGTGAGAGGCAGTGACATTTGGCTAAACTGATGTGCTGTTTCAGTCTGGGAACCATGAATATCCATTGCCACTGCTTGCTGTATGCTCTAGGGACTTTGTGTATTCTACTATACAATATTTGGAAGGATAACATTAGAGCCATCTCACAGATGAGGAAACTGAGGCTTTGAAAAGCAGAGCAACACTCTTGGCTTACCTGGCCACTAAATGGCACAGCTAGAGTTCAAGTCCATGCCCTTGAACATAAGCTAGAACATTTCTACTTTGTCAAGTTGTATCTGATCATTGCCTGCTCTGGAAACAGTCTTGCTCCAGATCTCCTATCTTCTTATGTTTTGCTTCCCTTGCAAAACGTATCAGCTCATTCAGATGATGGTCTGCAAAGAGCTGACTCTGAGACCTCTGCAGGACACTGTGTGCCTGTGAAGACACTGATACCACCAGACCAGATGGCTCCCTCTAGCTCATTCCCAAACTCCCTTCTGGAAGGACAGAGGAACCCAGGAAGGACTATGTTGCATTTACATGCTGGATATGCTACCATGGTTTCCCGGGGGAGAGGTCATGAAGCACACTTAGCCCTCAACAGTGACATTTTCCCATATGGTACCCAGTTTAGCCTGTCAAAGGCATGGCGATCAGATGCCTTAGATACCTAAGATGTAAGACTGGGAAGGACTAAGTCCAATTGACCTCTTTAAGTGAACTAGACCAGCAGTTCATAACCTGTGGGTTTTGACTGCTTTGGAGGGTATGATATATACCTTGTATATCAGATATTTACATTATGATTCATAATGGTAGCAAAACTATAGTTATGAAGTAGCAACGAAATAATTTTATGGTTGGGGGTCACCACAACATGAGGAACTGTATTAAAGGGTTTCAACATTAGAAAGGTTGAGAACCATTGAACTAGATGCTCAATTATGACAAGGACGTCAGAAGTTAAGTTCTAACATGCCCAGCCAAAGGCCTTCAATTCTGTGGGCCTTCGACAGTCTATAGGCAGCACAGAAAGTCAGAGAATTGGAGGTTCCACAGGCTCTGTCGGTCTGCAGCTCCGACTGGGAGGCTGTTTTCAGACATCCTCAGCTGATTTTCATAGAAAAGAAGAAGTCCTCTACAGAAGTGTGTGCACACGGGCGAGCATGTGTTTGTGGTGTGTGTGTGTGTGTGTTCTCTTTAGCAAAGTTAGGCTCAAGAGGTCAAACTTGAGACATAGTAGTTTAGTGCATGACAATTACTGAGTGACTCTTTGGGTGTAGCTGCAAAGTAGTTCCTTCTGTGCTCCTATCATGGCACCTGGTACTTGGTAGGTGGTCAATAGGCAGAGCATGTGCTCAAGTCTTTTGATTAAGACACAAGAGAGGATGCACTAGAGTCCAAGAGATACATTAGTGCAGAAGATCCAGAGACGTTCGTTGACATCAGTTGATTCTTGGACTGAGACAAGGCAGAACAATTTCATAGAAACTTGAAATTCCTCTGCATCAGAGTTACCAGGGGACTAGAGAAAAATCATTTGACATCTGCTTCTGGGCCACCCAGCTCACATTTCCTACTCTTAATATGAAAACTTGACTGCCAGAAATATCCTAGAGTTAAACTGAGATTGTGTAGGAGCTGTGAAAAAATTTTAGTTAAAAGGCACAATAGCCTCTGTAATTCAAACTCATGGGTAATACAAACATTGAGCTTCCTCTCTTCTGCCAGTGAACAGTCAGGGCTAGGAAGAAGGCGTAGTGATAAATGCAGTAGGAAACCCAGCTCCAAGTGTTCTTGGGTGGATGCCTCAAACCAACCTTTGCACGTAGGTTCTTATTAGCAGGGAACACAAGCTTGAGAAGAGACAGTTTGCTGGAATGGATGACGACTGCAAATGAAGAGAGTGTGTTTTTACAGCGTCAAGGAGACTCTGAAGGAAGATGCATCTGTTTTCAAAGACCTTTATACAGTAGTGTTCCGAGCTGATTTAGAAATATGGTTTGTCTCTGGAGCTCTGATAGGAGAGGCATCCTTCTCAGAACCAGCTTATCCTGAGGGTCTGTAGCAAAGGCAGAAATGGCTCCCTGGCACTGAGTTTGGCTCCTGCCTGACTTCCCAACCCTAGGCTGTACCAAGCTCCTTTAGGACTCTAGTTCTCGTTCTCCTGGATCTTTCTGCTCCCATGAGCTTCTTTTTCTTCTGTTACTCTTACCTGGGCCACACACACAATTGAATTCAGAGTAGTCACTGTAGTACACAGGAATGCCCCTCCTAAAATAGCTTTCCTGCAGGAGGAGCTGATGGCAGTATGGGCAACCTCCAGCTCTCAACGTTTGCACACACATCTATTTATGTATCACAACTTGTTTGTGGAGTTCTTGCTACCTGCGACTCTAACACATCTTTAGGGGCTGGCTTCTGTGTCACTGTTCTGTTCTCAATAGGCAATCTCTGAAGGGCACCTGCTGCTTCATATCACAGTGATGGTCTTCTGTGTCTGTTTGCTTATGGATACATCTGTTCATCTCCAGCCCACCTGGGAGCTGCAGGCTGTCAAGGATGGTGTCCTTATGGTCAGGCATTGCTTCTGTGATGTCTAGCACAGTGGCTGATACACACAGTAATGTCAACACATCACCATGGACAAATTATAGATGAATATGTTAATGTATACAGAAAGGTATATGCAACTGGTTGAAACATATCCTCAGAAGTTGGATCCATAGCTAATGAGAAATCATGTAGAAAAGTTGTTTTGGGGTGTTTGGGGTCTCATAGAGGGTCCCAACATACTCAGTTCACCTCCCCATTTGACTATGAGCCCCCTGAATAAGAAAGAGTTGTGTTTATATTTCAAATCCTAAGGAATAAGCAGACAGCCAATGAGCAAGATGTGTAGGGAAAAGTCTTGTTTTCTGCAAATGTCCTATTTACAGAATAAGAAGGCTAGGGCATAAAGAGCAAGCAGCAATAATATAATCCACTTGTTTTGCCAGCTACTTTGGTAAATATTAGCTAATGTGAAGCCCTTTGCTTACTATTGAGATTTACTGGTTTCAATAGAAAGGAACCTAAACGCTGGGGCACATTGCATAACCTACGATACCAATGATAATCTCTAATTGCCCAGTCACTCATAAATGCACATCGGCTGTCTGTGGTTACATTAAATGGCACAGTCCAAGCAAAGTGGGATCTGCATAATAGCAGATCTACCGTGTGACTGATGGGTTTGCTTAGTAGATGGATTTACCTGTTTCCTTGGGCTATCTTAGTTCTCCTCACTCTTTCAACAAACAAATCAACATCATAGGTTAATCCCGTATGTGTAAAGCTCACCCCCAGTAAAGTCCAGTTTTCCCAGATTAAACTTCACAATAATATCTCACAGTTCTTACATAACAGCAGCTGTTGTATAGGGAGATTAATGTGGTATCTTGTTTCTTCCTGGTGTGATCTTATTCTTGTCTTGCAAACATGTTCCCGTCTATGACTCTCTATCCGCCTGTATCTTTGTGATCACCTGGAAAGGTTAGTATTCAGTATGGTTCAGAAAGTCGACTGGGAGATTGATGATAACTAATTGTTTCTAAGCCAAAAGTTATTTGGCATGACTTAGAACTGGAAGAGAGCTATAGAGCGTGGCAAAGGAGAGGGGGGCCATGCTGGCATCCAATCCACTTCTGTTGCCCAGGACCTCAGCTGGTGGTTTGTCATGTCTTAGCATGACGGTATTCAAGCCATGTGAGGTGTGAAATATATATATATATTCCTAACTCCAGGCTTAGTCTGAGAACAGTCACTTGTGTTGGTTTAAACCACACAACTCCACTGTTGAGTTAACCATTGAAAGCTAATGCAAGTGAACACCATGGTGAAGTTTAAGATTTATTAAGGTGGGCTTAAAAGAAGTCAGCCTTTGTACAGACAACGCTGAACAGCACTGTTTGCTTGCTTTGCCCAGCATGGATGCTTCAGATCGGAGTGTGTTCAGAGTGTTGGTAAGTGCAGACCATCCAGAGAAAGCACTATGGGGCACTGCCAGCTCCTGTTTTACCACTTGCGGAGCCAGGAAGTGAATGTTCTATTTTGCTAACACAGTCAAGGAAAACTCAAACGTACTGGGGACATATCTTCACATTACAGAAATACCCTTCACCTTCAAAGTGAAGCAAACTGGAGAAGGGTGGAGGGCATGAAAAACTCGGAAGTTGATGTTTTAGAAGTCATCTTGAATTGTAATGTGGGGTGAAGAGTGGGTGGGTTCCATGGATCATGCTGGCCTTAGAACTGGTAACCTGTAAGAGTCAACTTGCGAGGAAGCATGAGCTTCCACACTCCTGGACAGGTGTATCTATCACCATTGAGTATGGGTATGCACCTTGGTGCATACGCAGTGAATGGGAGTAGCTGGGGAAGAAGCCTTTGGCCTCTGTGCCCCACTTGGGGCTATCCCCTAGTCTGACTCTTGGAGACCTAAGATCAGAGAGGGATAGACAGAGCTCTCTCAGTGTGTGCAGGGCTTGTTTGGCTCTCCTGGTAACTCTTTCTTGTTCTTATTTTTAGAGCCTGGCCTTTACATTTGAAAACACCACTACGGCTGTGGTTTCCTCTCACAGCTCCCACTTTGTGTGGCCGCTGTGTATGTTTACCTGGGTGAAGGACAGGAACGAGACACTGAGGGACATCACTTTTGTTTAAAATGTGTCACTAAGCTAGTTTCGCTTCCTAGTTCTTATGAGCAAACACATTTCTGAAGGGGAATTTTTGAGATCTATTTTTAAAAATATCTTTGCATTTAATGAAAAAATACCACAAAGACAGTGCTAACCACAATGGACACACCTTGATTTTGTGTTTGTAGGGGGTGAGGCAGGGAAGAGGTATTCTAGGCTTAAGACCCTTGAGTTTCACTGTTGTTAGCTGTTTAGGGGAAAGCCCCATCACCGTTTTGCTGGAAATCTCCTCTCTCTCTCTCTCTCTCTCTCTCTCTCTCTCTCTCTCTCACACACACACACACACACACACACACTCACACACCTGTCCTTGATAAGAAGCTGGTGATCAGACACTGTTCTCAAGACAGCTGTATTCTGTTACTATTTGTTATCCACACACACTGATGGAGAGAGTGGTAAGCACTCAGTCTGAACTAGGTGGTGGGATCTAGGAACGAGATTAAACATGGAGGTCCTAACTCCATACAATATCAGTGAAGTTCGGCGTTCATCAGCTTGGAGCCCAGTTGATAGTATGGAATATCAGTGACCACCCTCATTCTCTGTCTGCCAGGAATCTTGGCAGAACATGGTGAATGAGTAGAAGCAGGTATGTAGATCCTCAGATAGAGCCTCTGAGATCACCTGGTGGGCTGTGAGCACCACTGAAAACAATCAAAGGGATGTAACCAGTTCTGTCTTCAAGTGTTCTAGGGAAGCACGGTTTTAGGATAGGGTACCTGACAAATGAGCCAAAGCATGGCTAGAGCTAGTCCAGTGAGCAGTGAGCAGTGAGCAGTGAGCAGTGAGCAGTGAGCAGTGAGCTGAGGGCAGCGATCTGGTGTGCCACTTCCAGCCATGAGTTGCGTCTATGTCTTTGGGGAAGTTACTGAAACTTGTTGAGTCTTAGTGCCTTTATGTACTAAAAGAAGATCTGAACCGAATCAGAATGTCTCTTGATGTACTGGTAGCAGCAAATAAGACAATTTAGGGGAATATATTGACACAGGGAAACATTGACAAGTTTTCTTTTTCAGTTATTTTTACATACTACAAAAATATGAACAGTCTTCTAGGTTTATGATATTTCAAAAATGATTCTATAGCAGCAGGTTAGATTTTTAACACAGACATGATTTGCATAATAATATCTGATAAATAGAAGCACAGGTTATAATGAATTACTCCATTTTTAAGGTCCTGTGGGACAGACTGAAATCATGAAATATTTGAATACATTATCTGTTAGTAACTTTCCACTTGGTGTCTTTCCCACTCTCTATGTGACATAGAAGCTATGTATGGTTTACTCTGGCATCCAGAACAAATGAGTTGGTTTGTGCAAATGATTAACAAGCCTGATGATTTAGAATTTTTCAGAGGTTTTTGGATCTGTATGTGAGTCACCTAATTTACTACAGTGACAACTATAATCTTACCAGCCCTCTAATGTGTTTTCAGATCAGGGCACTGACAGAAAGGATGTTCAAACATCTTCGAAGATGGTTTGTCACCCACATATTTGGGCGTTCTCGGCAACGAGCAAGGCTGGTCTCCAAAGATGGAAGGTGTAACATTGAGTTTGGCAATGTAGATGCACATTCGAGGTTTATATTCTTTGTGGACATCTGGACAACTGTTCTTGACCTGAAATGGAGGTACAAAATGACCGTGTTCATCACAGCCTTCTTGGGGAGTTGGTTCCTCTTCGGTCTCCTGTGGTATGTCGTAGCATACGTTCATAAAGATCTCCCAGAGTTCTACCCGCCTGACAACCGTACTCCTTGTGTGGAGAACATTAATGGCATGACTTCAGCTTTTCTGTTTTCTCTAGAGACTCAAGTGACCATAGGTTATGGATTCAGGTTTGTGACGGAACAGTGTGCCACTGCCATTTTCCTGCTCATTTTCCAGTCTATTCTTGGAGTGATCATCAATTCTTTCATGTGTGGTGCCATTTTAGCCAAGATCTCTAGACCCAAAAAACGTGCAAAGACCATTACATTCAGCAAGAATGCGGTGATCAGCAAACGTGGCGGGAAGCTCTGCCTCCTCATCCGAGTGGCCAATCTTAGGAAGAGCCTTCTGATTGGCAGTCACATATATGGCAAGCTTCTGAAGACAACCATCACTCCTGAAGGAGAGACCATTATTTTGGATCAGACTAATATCAACTTCGTAGTTGATGCTGGCAATGAAAACTTGTTCTTCATCTCCCCACTGACTATCTACCACATTATTGACCACAACAGCCCTTTCTTCCACATGGCAGCAGAAACGCTTTCCCAGCAGGACTTTGAGTTGGTTGTCTTTTTAGATGGCACTGTGGAATCAACCAGTGCAACCTGCCAGGTCCGCACATCCTACGTCCCAGAGGAGGTGCTTTGGGGCTACCGTTTTGTTCCTATAGTATCCAAGACCAAGGAAGGGAAATACCGAGTGGATTTCCATAACTTTGGTAAGACGGTGGAAGTGGAGACCCCTCACTGTGCCATGTGCCTCTATAATGAGAAAGACGCCAGGGCCAGGATGAAGAGAGGCTATGACAATCCTAGCTTTGTCTTGTCAGAAGTTGATGAAACAGATGACACCCAAATGTAGCAGTGGCTTTTCCACCTACAAAAGTCCTTTCAAGGACCTAAGGGCTATAGCTGTGTTCAGAAGCATCCAGCAGTTGGGGGGTCTGAAAGCAGGATGAGAGCCTGCAAGGTCTACCAGCACAGTCACCCCTGTACCCCATGGCTATGATTCTATAAGACTCGTAGCTCTGTAAGTCTGCAGTAGTAAGTATACGATGGATACATGCAAATGAAACTGGCATGTGGAAGCCAAAAGGAGCTCATTTGGATCTTCACTATGACTGTGTAAGCTCATACAGTGTTGATGGAAGCAAAGCCATCCAAGGACATGTAATAGAGAAAAGTTGGGAGCTCTAGAAAGCTTCAGGAGCTAGCCATATTTCCTGTTCGATTCTATGGGTGAGAAAGATGCCACTTTTATCTTAAAGTAGACTTTTATCAATGGAAAATCTGTCCCCTGAGTTGGGAAGTGAACCACCCAATCACCGACAATAAAAGACTGTCGTACAAAGAATCATTAAAGGCTCTAACCTTCTCAACCTCTGCTGTTTGAAGCCTTTGTCTGAGTATGGCTCCATGTTTCAGAAGGGGTAAGGTGGTACCCAGTGACTGCACTTCCCTGAACCCACGGTACAGAAGAACAGCAAGGCCCAACCGACTTCATAACTAACCCAGATGCTGCAGCTCATATAGAGTTTGGCCTGAATGATTTCCTGTGGTGCATTAAATGGAGGCCAAGTCCATTGTTCTAGACACTAAATAAACATTCTCTTGCAAAGGAGAATGTTTGAATTGAAAGTGTTGGTGACGAATCTAAAGAGATGACTCTGTCTGTAAAGTTCTTGCTTCACAAGCATGAAGACCTGGGTCTAGACCTCCAACAACCACATACAAAGCCTGACTTAGTAGCATGCCCCCCCAAATCCTAGTACTGGGGAGGTGGGGATAGGAGGATGACTCAGGTTTCCTGGCCAGGTGAATGGGTGAGGTCCCAGTTCAGTGAGAGACTATTAAAAAAAAAATATGGTGAAGAGGCTGGAGAGAAGACTCTGGTTAAAAGCACTGTGGCTGCTCTTCCAGAGAAACCTAGGTTTGATTCCTGGCATGGTACTTTATAACTATGTATAACTCCAGTTTCAGGGCATCTGATGTTCATTTCTGGCCTCCATGAGCACCAGGTGCACAGACATACGTGCAAGGAAAACACCATGCACATACAATGAAAAAAACCAGGTAGAGAATGACTGAGGAAGAAATCTTATGTCAACTTCTGATCTACAGGCACACATCCACACACACACATACACACACACACACACAAACACACACACACACACTCACACAAACACACACACACACACACACACACACATGGCATGGTGATGATATTTTCAATGTTCAGTGGATGGGCTGTGGGGCTACAGGTCTGGTAAAAGAGGTTTTATTCCTTCCTCTTTCAAGATGGTACTGAGGACTGGGAAAGCAGTTAGCCTGGAAGAGGATGTGATGCTAATACTGAATGCTTCTTGTGTTTCTCTGACTAGTGGGTGAACTGAAAAATCTAGGTATGAAGGAGAAAGGAATGAGATAAAGCATCACAGTCAGGATGTTGCTGCTTTCTTGTCTCTGAGGGCCATCCCTACCATCTTCCAAAGGGAACAAGTTAGCAGGAGAATTTACTTTGGAGGAAGCTTCTAATGTAAATGTCTTGTCATTTCCATACCTGTATCATTCCAAATTCCCCTTTGGAAAAAAACAAAAAGTAGAAGTCAAGCTGCTCAAAAATCAAAATATTTTTTTTAATATGAGATTAATAAATTTCTGAAACTGTATGAGCAAAAAGTGTCACTTACATGTTAACGGTGACAGGGTGATTGAGGAAAATATTCTTGCCAAGGTAGACTTTCTCCTGAAGGGGCCAGGACAGGTGAGAAGGAGGCAGACTGCATGTGTTTGTTGTCTGGACTTCCTAGGAGGAAGTGAGCGAGGCTGCAGACAAGCCTCTTCTGGTGCAGCTACAGAACAACTCTCCAGCATGAGTCTTGGCACAGAGAAAGACAGCTGCAAACCCTTGTCAGTAAGGATATCTTTGCTTTTCTATTTTAGGGGTTGAGTTTGTACAGATCTTCACACATACACTTGTCTTGGCCCAGACCAATGGCACATCATGTCAGAGGCCACAATAGTCAACACATCTGGTCCACACTAGATGTTACTCTGTGCCTGTAAATGACATGATTTGCTGACCAAGTTAAAAGACATCAGATATCACAAGCCTGAGGGAGCTGGAATTCTCTGCTGATCCATAGACAGGAGGCCTTAGCACTCTGCAGCTCTGTAAAATCGGCAGGAATGGTATTCATTAAGGTCATTCACTCAGGTCATACACTCAGGGCCTACTACTACTCTGCTCTCTTCTGCTCTCTGGCAGTGTGCTTGGGGACTGCCAGAATGCTTGGGAACAAGCCATCCCTTTGAGTGTTAAGGGAGTTGAGCAATGTGAATCTTGCTGATTGGTATGTTTCTGGATTGCTTCTACATATTCCTTTATCAGAACCCAGGACCTCTGCACTTGGATTCTCCTTTTTAATACACATTCTCTAGACCCATTGTTCACATCCCATAAAGCTCTTAGGAAGTGGGGTCGGGGTTCAGGCAACTCCTGAGAGTTCTCGGGTGTGCTTAGAGCTCAAAACCAGAATTAAAACTCTTGGGATCTGGAGAAAGGATGCTAACAATGCTAGCAACACAGAGATCACTGAGGAGAGAAAACAAATGAGACGCAGGAGGCATCCTGAGGCCAACTGGTGACCGCTAGGTTGAGGGTCAGTTCTTTGTTCCAGCAGAGAAAACTTTGTCCCAGTAGGACCTGGGCACATCGGAACCATTATCAGTTATAACCATGTGCCAGTTATAAGTATGCCATCTTACTATAGTTATTGTTTATCCACTTCAAAAGAAAGTCTATTTTTTTTAAGAAAAACTGCATCCTATGGTACACTGTCACGTTCAAAATTTTTCTTGCTGCTGACCCCTCTTGGCTTGCCCAATTTATCTCTGTTGCGATATTGACATGGAGAGTTGGAACCCACTTGAACCCTCCTAGTCAATATTTAGAGTGTAGATTTGAGAGGCTAAAGGGCAAAAAGAAATTCCAGTCATAATGAGACGGTCATCAGAGTGTCCATTTTCACCACTAAAAGGCTTTGGTCATTAAAGATAAACTTTCTGAGTTCATGGCCAGAAGGCTTGGACTATGTCCCTTTATGAGGTTTTTCTTAAACCTAGAAGTGAATCCTCCACAATGCTTCTGTGGCTGGTATGGAGATGCATTCCCTTTCAAGAACATACAAGAGGAAAACTTTTAATGGCAAGAATGCAAATGAGCCCTAGGCCCCACCCCTGGTCCGTTACTGTCTGCCATTACAGGAAATGTGTGTCAATCAAAGCTTGACAGGCAAGATAGAGCATTTTATTTTGGAAGCCAGAAGTTTAAGAACAATGACTGGAATTTCCTCTTTCTGTCCAGTAAGGGCTGTATGTCACTGGAGAGATAAAAGTCCAGGGGTAGGGAATAAAGGTTATCGGGAACTGCGCAACACAGAGTCATGAGGGGGGCATGCAGGAGGAGGACTTTTGGAGGAAATCTATTTCAATGTCTGTCATTAAGTTTCCATTAAAAGAACATTCGGTTAGGAATTCAAAAATAATTTAATCTCTCCAGACAGATGCACACAGCTGGACTCTTGGAGAGAAGCCCTACAAAGGGGATTTGTACATTCACTGAGCTAGAAACCTACATGTGCCTCCAGCCAGCCTACCTTTGAATGCTCTGGGTATTCTGGACACAAGCACACTTCAGGCAGGGAGAAACCCAGCATAGGGATGGTTACTAAGTGTTTACTTGTCATAGGTTCTGCTGTAAGCATTAAAGACATCTTTCCCTTTTAACAGTCACACCAACCTTGGTCAGTATCATTACTATGGTTTTTTTTCATGTGAGGCAGCTGAAATAAGAGTATTGCCTAACAACAATAGCTAGTGAACAGCAGGCTGGGAGTCAGACACAGCCAGTCTACCTGGACAGTCTATGAGTTTAATTCGTCCTCTCTGAATCCTGAGATAGATTCACCCTCTGAGATAACACACAGGGCCATCAGACATTGACTTAGAGTCCACAGAGGGTGAATGCCCTTTGTTTGGTCATACACTTTGAGAGAAGTGAGTCACCTTTAGCACATGTGGAAACCTTTGTATGGGCTTAGTAAGTACTCCTTGGATTATGGGTTTTTGTTGTGGTGAAGGGCTGTAGGTAGCAGAACTCCAGAAATACTGTAGGACTCCTGTAGATTTATCTCGTTTGTCAATGTAACCAGTTACACATATACATATGTGTGGGTGTATTAACACGTTAATATACATATATGTATATTTAATATATTTAAAAATATATACTTGTTTTAAATATTTAAAATATAATATTTAAATAAATACAAATATTATAAAATAATAATATAGTTAAAAATATATATTTAATACTTATATGCATTGAATACACACACACACCAACTGCACATGCTAGGCTTTGTGCATATGCTATAGACACATATAATTAAAAACTTTGTAACATTCAGTCTCTAAGGGAGAGGTGGTTTTCAAATAGCTTAACTTTATAAGCTTCAGTGTCCTTTTTTTTTTTTTTTTAAAAAAAAAAGGACTTTTGACAGCTGGGTAGTAGTGGCATACCTTTAATGCCAGCACTTAAGAGTCAGAGGCAGGCAGATCTCTGTGACTTCCAGGCCAGCATGGTCTACAGAGTGAGTTCCAGGACAGTCAGGGTTACACAGAGAAACCCTGTCTTGAAAAACAAAATAATAATAATAAAAAAGGACTTTTGAATAGAGTTGGGGAAGGGTTGAAGGAAATAGCAGATGCAAAGCTTCCTTTGTAGAAAGAGCAGTTGGCTAACCTGCCAACATGGGTCAGGAGCCATGGATTGAACCCTAGGGGATCTAAGAAAGGACAGTGGTCATGCACAGACCTCATGGTGGCACTACACAGCTATGGAAATTGAGACATTGGGCTCTGGAGTTCATTTCAAACCAACAGATGCTCAGTTGGAGTTCAGTGTGAGCCAGGAAACTGGGGGTTCCATAATGAGGTAGCTGGGGTCTCACTCACTTTGACTAAGAGACCAGCCTGGTGGCCTGTAGAATTGCTAATTGTGGCTAAAGTATTTCTTGTCCTATTCAATAGCAATAGTTGAAAAATGATGTGGTTCATAGGTTAACAGTTATCTGACTGAAGACTTTCTATATCATTTGCTCTCTGTCCTGTGAGGGATATAAGGATAATAAGTTGTCCTAAGGCCATTTGTTTCTTCAGCAGCTTGATCGGTTGCTGAGTTTCTTACATTTTTTTTTTGTTGAACTCAACAATTGCAGTTTGCATTCATCTGTTATTTTATTTTCTGCATTGAGGGTCAAATACTGAACTACATCACCAGTCCAGACTGTTTTCTTTGAATAATGATGTAAAGAATTCATATGACATCGCAGAAGAGGGCTTACAAACACGTGCGTATCCTCATGGCCTATGATCTGTTTCTTCCTTGTTCTGTAAAGTGATCCACAGTCAACAGTTTTGACCGGCTGCCCCTCCTCACTTTCTGAAAGTCTTCTTTTGTAATTGATGAATAATAATTGTATATATTTATGGGGAACAATGTGAGATTTTGATCCCCATGAGTACCATAGAACGATCAAAATCAAATTACACATTAAATAGTCATCATCTCCAATATTTATCATTCCTTTCTTTTTCTCTTCCCTCCTCACTCTTTGAGGCCAGAGTCTTTCTATGTATTACTATCCTAAAACTCACTCTATAGACCAGGCAGGCCTAGAACTCATAAAGCTCTGCCTGCTTCTGCCTCTGAGTGGTAGGCTTAAGGCATTTCCATCACAACCAGCTCAATATTTATGATTTAATTTTGGTGAGGACAATTACAATCCTCTGTTTTAAATAACTTGCAATACACAGCCTGCCGTTCTTGGCTCCGTCACCATGCTGGGAAGTAGGTCACTACGTGGTCTCCTTTTAGAAAATATAAGTAATACATATGCACTTATGCTCCCATTTCTTTCGCAGTGGGCAGAATTCTGGGAACCCTCTCCTGTAGCTTTTGCCACTCAACAGTTTCTCCTAAGGATGATCCCTATTTAGAGAGATCACTACATAGGATACTTGCTGAGAGTGCCAACATCTGTGGGATCTCCCACTCACGTTTTCTTCATATCACTTGGGAGTAGTTGCTAGAACCCTGCCCTGCTGTTCTGAACCTAAGAGACCGTAACTGTGGTTGTCTGGTGTCTCTGAAAGCCTGTTCCTTTTGCAAGGCTTATACTGCCCACCTACCCTATGACAAAGCTGGACTCTTAGAACGAGCGTTCCCAGGATGAGATAGTCTATCTGGGACTAGCAGCTTTTCAAGGTTCAAATGTGAGCTGGTTGAAAAGTCAGGTCAGATGTTTCCACTCTAGTACTGGGGAAGGGTTGGCCTGGGAGGGAGAGTGTTCAATTTCCATGGTTGTCTTGGTAATTACCTTTTAATTAGGATCCATAAACTTTTTGGGGTTTCTACTACCATAAAACTTTACTCACGAGTATCACAGTTAAAATCAATGAAACCGGTAACAGAATAAATGCTAAAAATGAAATATAAAAAATGCAGAGTGAGGTGGTGGAAGGAAAGGCTTGTGAGCAGTGTGTCTTGACTTATTGAGAGGGGTAAACTTAAAATAAGGAAAGATGAGGGGGTACAGAGTTGGACCAGCCAGGTGGACACATGCCTCAGACTAACAGAGCTGACAAGGGGTTCTGAGAAATGATGGACAGGGTTGCATGGCCAGAGCATCAGCTTGTGGACAGATATGGGGACAAAACAGTGGGTTTGGGGTCAGTCAACTGCCTTCTCAACTAAGAGGAGTGCTTGAGGGTCAATGATATGACTATGCGGTTCTACATATTCTACAGAATATATCTCAACATCAGCATCAGGAACAGGTAGAGGAAACCAGAGGCAGAATCTGGCTTTCTAGGGAGACAGGGTTAGTTTTGCAATTCCAGTTTTTCAGGAGGAAAACTAAGGTTCTGAGACCATTGCAACACACCTGGATGTCAGTACTCCAAAGAAAGCAAGCAGGGGTGGAAGGTGGGGGGTGGGGGAGAGGCTTCTGCTTTCTAGAGTTCCAAGTGCTTTCTTATATGTCAGACCTTCTTGGGGTCACCCTGCAAATTTCATGCACCGAATCATTACTTCTGAAGAGAAACTCATCTGGAAGGGGGGAGCAAAAAGGGCAGGACAGGGCAAGTAAATCTGGGAATGCCAACTATGTTTCCTTGGGTACCAGAGGCAAAAGACATCTGCGCACACATTCAAGGAGCTGAGACTCTCCTGGTTTTCATAGCCACTGTGTTGATAGAGTGGGCTTCCTTTATGGAGGATAAAGGAAGTAATTTACTACTTACTGCATGGCTGGGGCCACCAACAAAGCTGTATTTAGATGACCCAAAAGTTGTACTCAAAGAAACACGTGTATTCTCATAGTGGTCTCAGATCCCCACATCACCAGCTGAGGCTAAGGCCAGAGAGGTAGGGAATACAGTGTGAAGCTCAGGAGCTTTGAAGAACGAATGCTACTCCTTAAAGCATATACCCCACATTATGCTCTTGACCCCTTGACCTGAGACCTCTTCTCTACCTTAAATTTCATCTCCTTTGCTTTGATCAAATGCTCACTTCCTCCCATGGCTGGATCATTGCTGCTCTTGGCACCCAGAAACCTAGAAGCTCAGCAATAAATGAGAGCAGAACACACCCTCATCTCGTGCTTTTAATATACATGTTAGAGAAACCAAGGGCCCCAGCAGTGAGGAAAGCATTTTTGTTGACTGGTTCCAAGCTCCAGACAATCATCAGGTGCCTGGGGTGAATAAGGACAGGAAATATATTTGAGGGGAAGGGGAAGGAAAGGAGCCCACCAGGAGGTAAGCACAAGCAAGTTGACTTGGCATTGTCTGTGAAGTGTGCTTAATGGCCAGCAGGTGGTGCTATGTACTTCCAGATCCCAAGTGTAAGCTTAACTTCAAGAAGTTATAGCCAATACCCAGGAAGTTCTTTAGTAGCCTTTATAATGATTGCAGTATTTAATAGGGAGACACACGTATGTGACTCCTACCATTGTTAGGTTAATAAAATGAAAGATTTTAGAAAACTAGACTGTGACACAAATGTAGAACGGTGTAATCTATTGCAGGTTACATGAGGGTCTATGAGATCCTATATGCTTAACATGACACCTAACGAGGCTGCAATACTGTTACTACCGCTGTCTTACAAGGGAAGAAACTGAAGCTCACAGGGATTAAGATACCAACTAACTCATGATCCGTATGTGTCAGTCAGGGCTGGGCAGGTATGTATGGAACATTTATACGGGTTTGTTATTGGCCTGCACTGTTCTAAGTGCTTTGCAAATATTTTCTTATTTAATCCTGCAACAGCGGTAGGAAGCAGAACACTCTGGCACAAGCACAAGCCAACCTGTGTCAAAATCCGTGGGCTTTCCTTCCTCAGTACTGGGCAATCCCCACTGTCTTGGAGCTTGCTTTCGAATCTTGGCAGCCTTAGGCTTCCCTATGAATTTGATGAGTCACCGAACCTCTTGAGGTTGGAGATTTCTCATCAGCAAGATGATGATAGGGAAAAGAGCTGCACATCACTATGGGAAATAACACCAGGAAAACATCTGTGCAAACAGTGTTGATTATAAAGTAAGAGTCTATGGTATGGGGTTAATATTACCAGACACGTAACAGCTTAATTCACATAAGGATAGACATTTCTTTCAGAATTACCTTTAGTGATGAGGACCCAACTGTACTGTAGCCTGGATGCAAGGAATGCGGGCAGCGTTCACTAACACAGCACGAACGGCTACCCATCTTTAATACATATTTAGACAATGAGCAACGTTCTAGGGACCCAGGAAAGAAACACAATGAGAGTTCACAGACCACAGCAGCTGGCAGAGAGCATTCTTCTCAGCTCGGAGGGAGAATCAGCTCAAGGGCCATTGCCCTAAGGAGAAAGAGCATCCTGGGAAGATGCTAGGAGAAAGCTTGGGACATGGGCAGGGTGTCAGTAAGTAGTGGGCAAACTGGGGAGGCAAAGACAAGGATCAAGAGAGAGAGGTGTTCCGGAAAGGGAGATGTGTACAAAGTTCAGAATGTGAGAACACAGCATAGTGCAAGCCATGTTTAACACACGGAGAACACAAAGCTGTGGTCTCAGATGCTCAGAAGGCTGAGAAAGGAGGATCCCTTGAGCCCAGGAGTTCAAGATCAACCTGGACATTAAGAAGGAAGACCTTCAACAAGAATATAAATAAGTATAAAAAGGAATAAAGGAATACTTTTTATATCTTCAAAATGTCAAGTGAAAAAATACAAGTTGGAAAAATATAAACATTTTCACTTACATTTTATATTGACATTTGGAATATTTTGGGATCATAACTGTCATACACACACACACACACACACACACAAGCACACACATCCATATAAGTGTATTTGTACGAAGACTCCGAAGTAGCCACAAACTCACTCATTCGTTCGTTAATTCATTCATTCATCTATTTATTCATTCAGTGTGTTTTGGAAGCTGATGGTTCTGAGAATAACTAGGACTAGAGAGAGACAGCTATGAAGAAGGCAATCATGAGCCCCACCTTCTGGAACTCACTTCATAGAGGACGAACACAGAAGACTATTAACCACATACTTCTCTGTTGTCTTTATCATTAAGAGGAATTCCAATAGTGGTACAAGCATCAGGAAAAGCTAGAAGGGGAGATGGGATAGAGATGGACCCAGTTCAGGAAAGCTGCACCCAAGAGCCAGATGTTCAGAAGGAGTGACTGAAAGTCCAGGAGCTTATTCCATGCAGGTCTGTGGCCCTCAGTCTAAGGAAGCAGTTTTATGCAGGGTCAGAGCTGAATCTGACTCCTCTCTTGGTTCTGTCCCCAAGAGGCTGTGCCACACTTCCTCTCCATAGGTTACTGAGAAGAGTTTTGGAAATACAAGAGCTGAATGGGGCATCTTTTCAGAGATCTGTATTCAGAGCTGTCACATTTGTCCCCAGATGTTCACAGTGGTGAAATATACCCTGAAATTGACAACAGTCATACCCCTCCACCCTTGCTCCCTACAAGAGTCTGCTGTTAAACTTTAGCAGGATGCTACTAGGGTGGCAGTTTATGTGTCAGGCCTTGCCATGCCCATGACCACCCCCAAGAGCTTGTTGTGAACACACCATACTCAGATTCCTCTGCAAACTTATGCAATCAGGATCTCCAGAAGTCCTAGAAGATTCTAAAGACCAGAATATCAGCTACCAGTTTACTGAGTGACGGAGCCAATGGACCAAATGTCTTTAAATTCATGTCCGGCTTGAAAGTATCTACACATGGTTATTATCCAGGATCTTCTAAAGGTTGATGGCAGAAGTGAGATTATAAAGATCTCCTGAACCATCCCGTCCTTATAAACTTGGGCTTTGCTCTGCTCATGGTCAAATCTGTTAATATTTCCACCTTGACAGGACACTTCCTGCTTCTGTGAGTCCTGAGGCATCCTCACTCTGGGATGCTAGGGCCTCGTGACCCAAGACGCTGTGTTGGAGTATACAGCCTGGTAGTGTACCTGCACGTGTCCTGGCTTTCTTTCTAGTTTTTGGAAAGCCATCCTGGCTCTACAAGGCTGGCCTGGAGCATGTTGCTTGAAGAACTATGTTAAACATAATGGTATGGTTTGGGGAGGAGAGGGAATCCCTGCCAGGGAAATATAGAAGGCTTTTAGTAGGTTCTGGAATTCTCCTTTACAACTCTTTTCAGTCTAGCAAAAAGGCCGCTGATTCGAGGGCAGATGCCAAGACCAAGAATGTGTTCTTCGACCACGCAATGGCATTCCTGGGGGCTGGGATGGGGAGAAGGGGTTCATAACTTGTAGATGAGGGAGGGGGCCTCAAATCTCTAACACAAAGCCACAGAAGCTCTGGAGCCCTCTGTCTCTCTACTTCTCCGAACTCCAACACCTCTGCGCCTATCGCTGGCCCTGTGGTCCACACCATTTGTTTTTTGGAGTTGCCTTGCCTCTCTCTTCTCTGGTTCCCTTCATCACACATCCTTTCTAGTCTTCACCCTCCCACACTTGGCACCAGACAACCCTCTGGCTGCCAGGTAAGGGTTTCCCAAACCTTTCCTCATTTGGTGATGCCTCCCCGCCCCCATATTTGTACTTAACCTTTTAAAGTAACAAAGGGCCAGTCCTCCCGCCAACTGACACACAGACACACAGACACACACACACACACACACACACACTCACACTCCTGTTTCTCTGTCCACGGCCTGACCAGGTATAAGGGGGAGTTCTCAGAGGTTGGGTAGCACAGTAAACCCAGGAGCGCGCCCACAAACAGAGCTGCCTGCTCTACCCCAGGCGGAAGGCAGGCAAAATGCAAATAGGACCTCAGGGAGGTTTCAGCTGTCTCCTAAACTGACCTCCAGATCTCACTCCGAATTAACATCCTTTCGAGAAAACTCTATCATCACTGCCAGCTCGCGCGGGACTCCTGTAGCCCCAGCCATCCCAGCCCGTACCCAGACCTCCTCCTACTCACTGTCCTTCAGCCCCATTCCCTCCCCAGCCCGGGGCTGCGCCCCTAGCTGCCCCTGCGCAGTCGCCCTGGGAGTCCAGCTCCCGGGGTAGCGCCTGCACCCGGGTGCAGGAGGCAAGCGAGCCGAGGGGTCCAGCGAGCAGGCTCCAGCAGTCTGCGCACCGTGGTCCAAGGCAGCGGGGTGAATGGACGGCATCCAGCCTGGCCGGCAATTTGAAAATAAAAATAAAACAGAGGGAAAAGAAATAAATACTAAGGAGTGGACCAGAAAGCCAAAACAAATACAATGGCGCGGGCTTCGAAGCCGGGCGTGGGAGGCTGGGGGGGGCTGCTTTGTGCTCCCGCCCCCGTGCCTTGCTCCTAATTGAAGAAACACAATCCCGGCAGCCGACCGGACCCGCGGGCCGACAGGGCAATGCTGACGGCCACAGCCCCGCCCCCGCCTGCAACAGGGGCCAGCTTGTTCTTTGTGCTGGCAAATATTTATTTTGGTTCAAGTGGCCCCCTTTCCACAAAGACCACCTGGTTGTAATCAATAACACCTATTTTCAGATAATCTGCTGCTCTCTAGGAGAGCCCAAAAACTCACCCAAACAGAGTCCTTTTCAAAGGGCATTTTAAATGGGCTGGATTCACAGAGGGCTGGGGCAGGGACCTGGGTAGGGGCTGCAGGAGGGGCAGGGAGACTGGGCCTGGGTGGTCAGGAGGGAGCTGGGGTCTGGCCTGCCAGGTGGGGCAGCTCCGACCTCAAGAGGGTGCTGCTTGGTGAGGGGCTGGGGCCTTCCAGGAACCTTTTAAAATAAAACCAACTGGAAGCCTTTATTTTGGCAGGCCAAATGTTACTACAAAGGTAAGGTCTAGAAACTCTGAAACAGCCACCTCTGCCTCTGTTCTCTAAACTGGCATCTATGCACGCCCCTAGGAAAAACCGAGCTACCCAGGAGTCCCTTCCAGCACCTAAGGGGCTCCGCCCATTACAGAACTAGTATTTTGGAGGTCGAAAACGAAGGAACTCTCAATCTAGAGTCCAAGACGAACAAGGGCTGTCTCAAAACAAGAATAATATTAACAAGGAATGCATGTCCACAATTACAGTGGGCCACATCTGGGGGGTTCAGCAGGGAAAAGAACAGACAATACCCAGGCTCTGTGGAGCTTGGGGAGTGACAGACAATAAAGGACTTGCTGGGTAAAATCCTAGTGTGTGACAGCAGGTCCCCTTCTGGGTACTTGCTTTCTGGAGAACAGATGCCAAAGGGGTGTCCACAGGTAGAGAAGGCCAGAAAGTGAACAGAAAGGGCTGCTCGTTCTAATATCCCAGAGGGTACAACCGTAGGCCAGGGGCCAAGTTCACCCACTCATGTCTCTCAGAGCTTTGGAGCATTCAGCTATGAAAACCACTACCTTATGGATCCTTAAAGGATTAAATGAAAATCAACAGCACTTTACTCCCCTTCAGCCTCCAAATGGCACATCATATTCCAAACCTGGTGGGGATGTACAACTGTTTTGTAAAATAAAGTATCTGTAGACTTTCCAAAAACTCAACTTTCTATTTTAGGATGAAGCATGGAGACCAAAAAAAATACCTTTCAGAAGCTGGAATTGCTCGTGAGAGGTGCCATGTTAGGTCATTCCATGCGTGGTGTCCTGACTTTGTCAGGGCGCCCAGTAGGAGTATTTGCCATATCCACAGCCCCATTTGGGTGAGGAACCACGGGTATTACTTCAAGGTTCCTGTCTAGCAAAGATAGTGTGTGTGTGTGTGTGTGTGTGTGTGTGTGTGTGTGTGTAGGGCAGAGGAGAGCCTCAAATGGACAGCTAGGAGCTGTCCATCTTGATTTTTGAAATAGCTTCTTTTATTTCATCTGGTACTCACATAGGCTAGACTAGCTAACCACTAGACTGCAGAGATCTTCCTGTCTTCTTCTCCCCGGTTTTGGGGTTATGAATGTGAGCCATCATCCCCATCTTTTATGTGTGTGTGCTGGGGATCAAAATCTGCTCCCCATGCTTGTACGGCAAGCATCTTACCACTGAGCTCTCTCCCTAACTCACACCAAGGAAGGTTTACAATATGTTTGACGTTCTCAACAAAGCTTGAGCTTGTCCCTCAAAACTCAAAGAACCCACCTCCCATGACATCTTGTAACAGTGTAGAGATATTCTTTGTTTCTATGAGGCCAGGTTGGCTGCGTGGAAGTCACAGAGAGGCATGGAGTTTGCACTAAGTCTAACAACTCAGCAGAAAAAGCTAATTCTAGGCTGTCCCTGTCCTAGCCCTTAACCCACACCTCCAAGCTTCTCTAAAACATTCCTCATGTCCTAATGCTACGTTCTTAATCCTCAAAGATGGCTGGAAAGGGGACAGGCTGATTTAATTACTGTTTGTGTGGGTTAGGCCAGGCTGGGGCTGAATCTATGTCACTGGGCTTTATCAAGAATGTGGTGCTCTCCCTCTGGTGAGATGTCCTTGGGACTTGTTCTCAAGGCTTTGTTTGTGGAAAGATTAAACATGGGTGCAGATGACACAGTGGGGGTTTATGGCCCAGGAAAGATTATAAGAAAGGGGTGACATACAGGAAGCAGGGTGGGTGTGTTGGAATTTGGGGTAATTGAATTTGCTGTGCAGCCAGCAGTTATGACTTGGGTCATCCTCTGAATCTTTGGTCATAAATCCACCAAGACCAGGAAATTCCATAGTTAGGCCAATCTTTCTATTTTTCTCAAGAGATCTGAGTGTTTAGGATTTAGTGAGGAAATGCTAGCCGCCTTCTGGAGAGACTGTGACTTCGAGTAAACGAAGTTTTGCACTGAGATGGTACTGTATATTCTGGACAACGGACAGATCCTCAAGTGTAAGAGACACTTGTCTATCTGTTCTGATTAACAAAGTTCTGGAAGTGGAATTGCTTCTTCCCCAAGGAACCTCTTGCATATGTAATAAGATAGTTGGCTTAACTCAATTTCTCTCTGTTGTCTTCTGGACCCTAATCACTCGCAATTAGCTGCCGATCATTTGGATAACCTATCTCTTAAAGACTAGGTATTTCTTTTAGAGCAAGATTTAACCTGAGTGAGTGTGTATGCAAATATGGTTTTTCCCATCAAGATGGAGGGTTTTTTTTTTTCTTGTTTTTGTTTGTTGTTTTTTGGAAACTACAGATGCTCAATAGAACCTGTCTGGAATTAACCAGGCCTCTGTAGAGGAAAGGGGCCTAGATCTTGGCCTAGATGAAGATCTGCTCAGTGCAGGGTGACTTGAGGGACCATGGTGTCTTTGGCAATGTAGCTCATGGTAGGGATGGAAACCCCTGGTTTGCTCTCTTCCCTACTCACTTCCATTTACCTTCAAGAGTGTTGGCCACAATAGATGCTAATTCAATTGCTCAACTGAGTTGGATCCATTAGTATTTGAGGCCCTGGGTTCTAGATAGGAATTATTGGTTTGTAAAGATCTGGTGAAAGAATAGGCTGAGCAGCCTCTGGAAATACTTTTTTGAGGGTGCAGGTTCCAGCTATTGTGCAATGGATTTAGTTACACAGAAACTATGACATGTCCTCCTTGCTTCTCTGTGCACCGTCTGCATGGATCTGCATGGATAGCCTGCACTTCCCACAGCTTGGCGTTCTCAGAGCTGTGCCTGACATAAACTGGTTTCTCAATGGTTGTCTGTTCTATTTTGCTATTTTTTTCCTAAATGACAAACCCTTACATTATGCAGAGAATTGTGTGATAAGTTTATGCCGTGGAGGAAAAAAATATAGAAAGAGCAGAGGAAGGTGAAACTGTCGGGAAGAGCGGAGGCGTCTGGGATGTATTGCTAGGATATATGTGATGCTTGATTAAACATTTCTAGAAGCCAGGGGCTCTGGGCAGTATAATAATCATTGTGGGAAGAAATACTGCATTGACTAGGGAAAGGAATTAACACCAAGCAGGGATTTGGTAACAACTGCTAGCAAATTACAACAGTGATCCAGTGTGATGTTTTGGCTTCATCGCCCCTGGTTTTGTTCCTCTGCACATCTTTGGTGTTTGCAGGGACAGAACAGACCAGACACTTCATTTTGCTTCTCAGCTGGGCCTTCAGCCCTTTCTGTCTAGCAGGTGCAATTTGATAAACAACAGACACGCACTGGAGCTTTTTGTAAGCCAGGCATGCAGCCAGACGTAGTCCCTGCCCTTCTCTCCCTTACTGTCCAGCGGAAGACACAAGCTTCCAGACACAAAGAACTTGGGCCTTCTTGGTGCTCTGTTATATTGCTTAACAACCCAAAGTGACTCAAAAGTGCGTGCATCCCTTACTCCTGTCTGACGTCATAACCCAGAGCACTGCTTTTCTACATTTCTCTGTCCTACTCCTTCTCCTGTTCCCTTCTCCTCCTCCTCTGTGTTTTTCCTCCCAGAGAGAACAGTGTAAACATTAGTCATTTAGAAAAAAAAATATAATGGAACATAAGATCATTAAGGGGAAGCCAATTTATAATTACTATTCCCCCCCATTTCTGATATTTCCTAGCGCAGAAAGTGCACGTGTGTGTGTGTGTGTGTGTGTGTGTGTGTGTGTGTGTGCATGCATAAATAGAGGCAGATCAAAGCCACAAATTAATACAATCTTGTTACCTACCCTGCCTCTTCAATATCTTTGCCTCCTGAAGCTATAGGTGTGGCTGAACAGGACAAGTGTCAGCCTGCAGTGTCACCAAGCTGGCCTGATGTGAGCGGTGGTGCTCAGCAGGGTGAAGCAAGCTATGGTAGTGTGGTGTGTATGGGAGTCAGAGTTCCACCAAGGCAGGCTGTAAACTGTGTCCTTGTAGAGAGGTAAGATGGCATGTGGTGTTAAGCTTGAACAATTGAAGAAGGCTTACACTGGGTGAGAGAAGGTCCATGGGGTGGACCTGAGCAAGGAAAGAAGCCTGTTACATGCAGACAGGGAGGGTACAGAGACAAAAGGCTGGTTATTGGCAGGGGACTGGTAAGGAAGTGTACTCAATATGTCTAACGAAAACCATGGTTCTCATAACAAATATGGAAAGGAAGAAGTAGAGGAATCCTGTGGTGCCTGATTAGGAATGAACACATCTGAAAGAACTCAGGGTTTTCAATATAGATTGAGCTGAATATGGAGTGTATACATATTAGTTTATGAATGTGTATACATGAACATATGTAAATGTATATACACACATAGTATATGCATATTATATATAAGCATGTGCAAACAATGCCTAGTGCTGTCCTCTGGGAAAGGTTGGAGATAGGACCACTAACAATGGGCGCACCTAACACCCAGATATTGGCTTTGAAGAATCATTTCTTACTAAAATGATGCAGGAATTCCTGAATTAGGGACTGGAACCCTAAATATGTTTTTGAAAGAACAAATAAGTAAATTAGTGTCAACTAAAGTTGAAACCCACTTAAATGGTTTCCTATTGGGCCAAAATAACCATCAAACTAATGAGAAGAGCATATTCAAGTCTCTCAATAAAATTGGAAAACAGGGGTCATTAGAGATAGACCTTTAGGAATACTTATTTATACTTAAACACACACACACGAATGAATTGATGTATTAGAATTTGATGGTGAGGGGTGATATTTCCATAATTCCATGAAGAACATCTGTACAAAATGCTAATTACAAAAGGGAAAATGTAAATATTCATTAGAGCCTGGAAAACATCATCTCCTCCACAAACCATCTAAGTGAACCCCATGAGTAGCGAGATACATTGAGAGCATGTACCTCCCAAAAGGCTGCCAGGGGAGGAACCTAGTATGACTTCTATGATTGCTGCTCACAGGGAAGCCAGACCTAACCAGGAGCACACACCAGAAAACCAAACCCTGGGGATTGTTCTACAATGTGACCAGCCCATGGCATTCTAAATTTCCAAGGTTCTGTATGAAAGTCAGGGAAAGACTGGGCATTCCAAAGGCCACTTGTGATTCTGGGTGGTACTTCCTTCTCCTATAACAGATGATAATGGACTGGCCTGGTGACACAAGGCTGTTAATTTGTGTTGCTGTGAAAACTGAGGCAGGAGGATCATAAAGATTAACTTGGCTACAAATCGAGTTTAAGATCATCCTGGGCAACTTAGTGAAGTCTTGCCTCAAAATAAACAGTAGAACAGCGGTCTGAGAATGGAGCCCAGGGTAGAGCTTACCTAGCAGGTGTGTGACAGGGTTGGTTAAGTTCAGTTCCCAGAGTTGGAAAAAAAAATCTGGGTAGAAAGAAAAGTGATTGGTACTTGAGAGTGTCGTGGAAGTAACCTGTCCAGGTAATTTTCTGGTTCTCTGACTTGTGGTGAACTCTGTAGGAGAAGATTGATGTTTGACAGAAATATACCCTCAGGTATCCAGAGTCTCCTCTCAAATGGCTCAAGAAAAACATATTCATTTATTCTATTTTTCTAGTAAGTTTGTGATGACCTCAAGGCTTTATAATTTTTGTCTTTGTGTGTGTGACGGCGTGTGTATCTGAGTGAATGTAGTGTATGCAAACTTGTGTGTGCAGAAGCAGGCTAGTGCACACATCCACAGGGCCAGAGAAGGGTGTCAGGTGTTCAGTTCTACTGCCCTTTATCTTACTCCATCGAGACAAGGTCTTTTATTGAACCCGGAACTAGACTCACAGCTGCCGAGCCACAGGGATACAGGCTCTTGTCTCCCTTTACTTCCCCACCACACAATGTTGAGTACAGATGTGTACGGAACTGAGATTCCAACTCAGATCCTCTTACCCTGACAAGTGCTCTTATCTACCAAGCCATCTCTCTCCTGCCCCAAAGTTTTGAAATCTAAAACTAGTTATTATGTACAATAAAATAGCATAATACTGTTTAACTCTCTCTCTCTCTCTCTCTCTCTCTCTCTCTCTCTCTCTCTCGATGTCATGTCTTGCTCTATTACTGTATAATTTTTTTTTTGAGGTCAGATTTCTTCACTGATCTTGGAGCCTTCAGGGTCCTTCCTGTCTCAGCCTCACCATTGCTGGAGTCACAGATGCAGATATCAAGCTTGGCTTCCTAAGTGTGAGCTTGGAATCAGGATGCAGGTTCTAATGTTTGTCCAGCAAGCACTTTCAGAATCTTCTCAGCTTCTAATTTAACTCTGTATTATATCAGGGGGACTAGAGCCACATGTAAAGTTTGTAATGATAAAAAGGAAGTATCAATGGACAAATACATCCATGCAATATTTTGAAGTTCCATATTATTATTTTTTTTTATTACGTGATCTTGGGTCACTTCTTTGATAACCCTGGATGATACTACAACTGTCCTGGCTTTACCCATGAGGAAGTGAACTTCAGAGACACGAATTCATAACTCAGGGAGGGACAGCTAGACTCACAACTCAGTCTTGCTGACTGTGGAGCCTTTCTTCTGCTTCACTCCACATTTACAAGTGACCAGTGGCTGTGAACCAGTGTCACCACAGTGGCAAACAAGAGAGATGTATGCCCTACCTTCCATGAAGCCTCTGAGGAACTGTAGGTCTGTGACAGTGTCAGACACAAGGATATCAAGGCAGAGAATCCTAGCTGCCAATTTCTATTTCTTAGCCAATTTAATGATCTAGCCAGCATTTCTGACAAAGTGCATTTTTAGCTTCCTGTTAAGCCAGTCTCTAATTTGCAGCCCCCGAAACTTTTTGCATTCTCTACTGACTTGAGGTGACCACACAGAACCAGTGAAGGACAAGCACCCACACAGGGTACCATGTGGCTGAGGATGGCAGACATATAAATACCCTCTGGAAAACTCAATTTACTCTCACTTTTCTCTTATTTGAAAAAAAAAACCTTCCCTCCTGACAGCAAATAAAAAATCTACATTATGTGCCTGGGCAGAGTGGCTACCAGGTACTATAGTTTTAATAATGTCCTTTGAGAAATCTATCGGGTGATACTGTCTACACACACACACACTTCCTGTGCAGCATTTTTGCAGTGGACTTCTAGGTTGCTCTTTGATGCTTCACAAGATCACTGGCAGGAGATGTTTGTCAGCTCCCTAGTCAGTAGGTATTGACAATTTGCCTACTAGGTGAAAGGGCTAAAATGAAAGGTTTCTGAGATTAGATCCACACTCACTTGATCTCCCCAAATTATCTCTCTCTTCCTACTAAGAAAACACGTGTGTTAACTGGGTTAAAACCCAGAAGGTTAATCTAGCAATTGTAGGTAAGTGAGCGCTCTCACTGGAAATGTGTTTTCCCCTGGAGCCTTTAAGCTAAGTGTCAATTGACTATGTGCTTAGGAATTTGCCAGCTCAAACAGACTGTAACAATTAGACAGGAGGCCAAGGAGGAGTGAGAGAGGGAGACAGAACCCAGACATGAGCCCTCATTTCTTTCAAAAAATTTCCCTTCATATTCTTTCTCAATTGGTTGAAACCCTGGAGGTTTGCCTGGCTGAACCACTTCCTCTCAGAAGTGGCCATCCTCCCAGGGAATCTGGGATTTGTAGTATTCTAATCAGCTGACCTCTCCTAATCCTTTAGAGGGACTATGGCTAAAGGCATGTAGTATCCATTTCAGTAGGCTTCTAGTGATGAAATGCTCACTGTGTGTTTTCACAAATCACAAAGACCTTGCTTAAAAGTGAGGCCTCTGTGTTCACCAGAACCGTACTCCTGCCCCTCTCTAGTCTACACCCTTGCTCCTGGTCTCTGCAGACATTCCAACTCTTTGCTACCTCCTGAGTGCTAGACACAAGCCCCCACTCCCGGTGACATAAAGGAACCTCTGTGAAGAGTCAGACTACAGCAAGGTACAGGATGCTGGCTGGCAGCAGACTCCATGCTCACAGACCATGTCCCCAAGCACATTCTTCCAAAGTTTACTTTCCCAGCAGTTTTCAAAGCAACATGTTTGCATGATGGTTATTAATAAGGAAACACAAGAGAAAGTGGTATGTGACAGCAATTCCTCAGACTTCAAACTTTCTCGTAAATAGCAGGCTTTAAAGATGGTGGCTCAGATGTTGAGGGCACTTGCTGCACAGGGCCAGGGTTTAGTTCTCAATACCCACATAGTGACTCACAACCGGTAACTCCAGGAATAGGGATCTAACCATCCTCTTCTGACCTCCTTGAGCACCAGGCACTCAACGTGGTACACATACATACATGCAGGTAAAACACCATGTCCATAAAATAAAGTAAGATAAGTAAATATTTGTACCTTGGAATTTGAAGGGTATTGGTTTGAGAAAGTCATGGAGCTATCCAAATCCCTGGATGCTCAAGTCCCTTTTATACAATGGCATGATGCATCTATAAAATTTGTGTATTATAGATCTAAATCACTCTAAATTATTTGTATTGCTTAATGCAATGTAAAGACGGTGGAAATAATTGTCACACTATATTATTTAGGGAATAAGGGAATATTGTATATGTAATGCTTTATATATATTTATAAATATTATATAAAATAATGAAATAATATTAGGGGGTAATAAAATGTCAGTACATGTTGAATGCAGATACAATTTTTAAAAATAATCTTTGATCTGCAGTGGTTTTAAAAAATATCCACAAATAATACCTTGCTCTGGTTGTGCTTTACTTGGGATTAATGTATATTGTTTTCTTCCTTGGAACTCTGGATCCTTTTCTCTTATTTGGTTTCGACTGCAAATTTTCTGTTTACGAAACCACACTTCATTCATTGGCCATGGACGGAACTCAGGTGTTACGCTCATTCTCCAGCTGCATGCAGCTATTGTTATTGGTTAGATAAAGCTAGGATTACTTTAAACATTCTTAAACTTCTAGAGTCTTTTTTTTGACTTCTAAAAATGTTTCAAAGCAACAGATACTGAAAATAGAACTTCCTTTGGGTATCAACAGTAGTTTGACACCTGGAGATTAAATTTTCTGCTATAGATTGAATATGGCCCCCCTTTTCCTATAAAATTCATATATTGAAACCTAATCCCCAATGTGTGGCTATTTAAAGGTGGGCTTTTTCAGAGGTGACTAAGTCATAAAGAGGAGTTCTCATGAATAGAGGTAGTGTCAAATACATACATGCACACACACACATACATACACACACATATGCACACACACATACACACACACATACAAACACACATACATACACACACATATACACACACATACATACACACACATATACACACACACATACATACACACACATATACACACACATACATACACACACATATACACACACACATACACACACACACACACGATGCTAAAAAGCTGCTTGCTGGAATGTGTGAGAAGACAGTGAGAAGGGACCACCTGTGAATCAAGGATTAACAGTGAGTCCCCCATCAATGCCAAATCTGCTGGTACTTTGACTTCTGGCCTCTAGAACTCTGAACACCACATTTCTGTTGTTTATAAGCCAGCGAACCTACAGTAATTTGCTATAACTTCTAAAATGGACTAAGACATCCACCTGCCCTGAAGGGCTGTGGACAAGTCTGTAACTGAAGTGGGGACGTGGAGGGGATCGGTTTCCATTAGAGTCCATAACAGGGTTGCTGTGCCCTCTCTGCTTTGCTGCCACAGTTTATCAGATGTTATAGCTCTCGTGACACAGGTGCAGAATGGTAGAGTGGATTAGCAGTCAGGATGACATGAAAGCCTATTTGTTGAGGGCCATGATTTTGGCTGAATGTCTGTTAATCAACTGGGACGGTTCCTGGATGTTGCAGGAACTAAATGTCACTTCTCCCTCAGAGAATGCTTCAAGGACAAATGAGCTCTGCCCCTGTGGAGGTGGACCAGCTTCTGGAGCATGGAATGAACTACCATGACATTTACGGCACAGGATTGGGAGAGTTACAGCTTTATGTAGGAAACAAACCTCTTTAGAAGGCTAACTAATGGCTGAGATATGGCTCAGGAGTTGAGCCATTGTGTGACTCCTTCACAGAAGACATAGGCATGTTTTCCAGCACCATGTTGGGCAGCCCACATGGCAGTCAGCTCATAACTACCTGTAACTCCAGTTTCAGGGATCCTACATCTCCTGGCATCTCCGGTTATCAGCACTCAGGTGGCATATATTGATATGCACAGGACACACATGCATGCGTGCACACACACACAGGCATACGCACACATGTGCACATACACACACACATTTTTTTAAAAGATGAACTAATGGTGTGAGCATTCTGTTCTTACAGTAGTGAGTCAGGGATATGTGCCTCTCAGTTTTCCCTAATAGCATTTTGTATATTCGCAAACTGACATGAGACCTTTCAGGTTGACTATTTATAAACATACTTAGCTTTCCTCATGACTTTCTATGCCTGAGCCACAAATGCCAAGTCATTATTCTTTTGTCTGTTAGAAGGCACTAGAAAATCCATATATAGATGTAGATATACGTGTTCATTTAACTAATGGTCACTGTTTTTGTTTTGAATGTTGGTAGCAGGGATGACTCAATATAAAGACAAAAGGTCAGCTTAAACATATTTTTATATAACCTTCTAAAAATTTATCTTTTGTTCATGATAAATATTTAATCTTAGTTTTCCCTGGATAAGCATAGGTTCAAGGACTACATAAAGACACAAAATCCATAGATACCAAAATAACTTATTTAAAATGGCTCATGGTTTACACAAATATTCTTCTACTATCTTTTAAATCATATCTAGAGAGTGTATCAAGTTGATATTAAGTGCAAGGTAAACACTTTGTAATTGGTTGTTATAGTACATGATTAGGTAAAATGCCAATAAAAGAGTCTGTATATATTCAGGAAAGATGCAATCATTCATTTATTTATATTTATGTATATGGGTGTGTGTGTTTGTGTAACTGTATGCTATGTGTGTGCAGGTATCTGAGGAGGCCAGAAGAGGACATCAGATCCTTGGGAACTAAAAGTATAGGCAGTTGTGAGTCACCCCAAGTAAATTCTGGAAACCCACCCAGGGGCCTCTGTAAGACTAGCAATTGGTCTTAACCTCAATAGCTCTCTCTTTACCCCTCCATTTAAAACACTTTCAATATTTTCAGTCATGATTAGAGAAATCTACAAATGTATATCTGTATACCCTTTGTCTATACAAGGTACAAATCAGCATATATATGAACATGCATATATCAAGAATATGTGTTTAATGTATTTAATAATGTAGGGTGCATGTTTTAAAAGTTGGAGATCAAGATCAGTGTTCAGAACTCTTCTCATCTTCTTCAGGTAGACTTACCCGGTCTAGAAGTTACTCTGTGTGAAGACCATAGGTTGCAAACTTCTTTTTTTTTTTTTTTTAAATTTTTATTTATTTATTATATGTAAGTACACTGTAGCTGTCTTCAGACACCCCACAAGAGGGCAACAGATATCATTACAGATGGTTGTGAGCCACCATGTGGTTGCTGGGATTTGAACTCACGACCTCTAGAAGAGCAGTCAGTGCTCTTAACCACTGAGCCATCTCACCAGCCCGGTTGCAAACTTCTTTAAGGGGTTTCTGGAGTAACTAGTTCTGTGAGAGTCCCTGCAACAATATCGACTATTTCTAGTTTTTGTCATCTTTGTTGAAGAGGAGAGGAATAAGATCCTTAACTCTGAAGCCACTAGAAACAAGCTTCTCTGTTGGGCTGAAAAATAGATCTGGAAAGTCTACATAAAACCATAGTGTGAGGCTGAAAAGAGGCTAGACTCTTCTCTGCTGCACACCAAATCACTTTCTTGGGGGAAACAGAGTCAAGTCGACCTGGCCAGGTCCTGGAGAAGGCTGCTGCTGTGTTGGGAGCCGACTCTTAGCCAAAAGTGGCTATCATCTTTACAGCCATCTCGAGCCATATACCCTGACAAGAGACTTGTTTTCAACAGCCTGCAATAGCTCAGCACACTCTGATAAACATCTTGTTACACTGTTTAGTGCCCCCAGCTGCAAGGTGCTCCTGGTATCCATGGCTACAAGGCACATGACGTAGTGACTTCAGTTGAGCTTGTCCACGAGGGCAAGTCACGTGGTAAAGGGTATAAATACCCAGGATTTCCTTTCTATGTGTGGAAGAAGATAGGAGAGAATATAGAAGAAGAGAGGAGAATAAAGAAGAGACTTGAAGAGACTCCACTGGACTCTATCTTGTATCTATCTTTTGCTTCTCTCGCCCCTTTTTCACACTTCCTCCGTCCTCACTCTCTCTCTTACTAGACCCTGACCTACAGACCAAAACAACAAAACCAGCCGGCCTTTACAAAGTAACAAAACCTACCGTTACAAAAAAAATGGCCGTTACACTGTTGTAGTTCCCTGGATACAGTTTACCTATGGTCTCTCTCACTTATAAAAGTCATGAAGATCTTAGTGGCTTAGAGAAGCTTGAAAACATCATTGATAACAAGCGTCTGAAACTCAGGGATACTGTGTCTTCCACTGTACTGTAGCACATGCATTTGGGAGATTATTGATGGTACAAGAAATAAGCAGGCAATCTTTTTCTCAGATAAACGTGAGGTGGTGTAAAGCTTGATCACTGAATTTGATCCCCGGGACCCATGAAAAAAGTCCGACATGGAGGTAGTCACCTATAATCCCAGAGCTCCTATGTGAGAAGGAAGATGGAGGCAGGAGAACTGTTTAGAAGCTTGTGGGCCTAAAGTCCATAGGGTGGGAGACATACCAAGAGAGAATTTGCCTTAAAAAATAGCATGGAAGGAGAGAACAAATTTATAAAAGTTTCCCTCTGACCTCTAAATTCATGTGTTCTTACACACACACACACACCAGTAATAAAGACAGCTTCCCTCTGGGAAAGCCTTTGATCTGGCAGTAAACAAGAAAACAATGTCATCAGTTCTGAGTGAAAATGTAAAAGAAGAAGGCACAATTTATTAAGATCAAATTATTTTACAACTTAGTCTTCATCGGACAGTTGTCATCTTAACACTTCATATCGTTTTAAAAAGTCACGGTTACCTGCAAAATTATATATATATATATTTCACGTCTAAAAATATATTGCATATATAGAGTAGGAGAGCTCCCCGTGGGTATGAGGAAAATTTTGTTTGTCCTTTTCAGGTTATTGCGGCTCTGTTATTTACAAACATTTTTAAAGCACTGTAGATCTAAATGGATCTTGGGCATACGTGTTAAATAACCGTTATCACGGCATTTCTCCCTAAGAACTCACTGACTTTAACTCCCCACTTGCTGTTCATCAACAGTCACATTGTCCTTATTTTTTTTAAAAAAAAAAGACCAGCTATAAAAACGTACAAATAGCCCAAATGTACAGATTGACAAAAGATGTACAAATTATATTTAAAAAAAAAATAACAATGATTGATTTGATAGCAAAACTGCATTTGTGACCGAGGTCAACTCGTTTATTCACTCTTTAATTTTTAATTATTTATTTTTTTTAATACTGTGAGATATAGGAAAATAACTCTGCATAATTTATACAGTTAGTTGCCTTCTGATTGGTTGACCTTGGTCTGGTGGTCTGACAAACGCACAGCGCTTGCGAATCTGTTTGAGTTTAGAAATCCCCATGACTTTTCAAAGTTCTGGGACTCACTGTCATAAAAAAAAAAAAAAAACCACAAAAAACACAAAAAACCAAAAAAAAAAAATGTTATTTAATCCTCTGTCCTTAAGGAGTGTCTGTGTTTGTGTTAAACTTTCTTAGTTCATATTCTGACAACTTCTGGTGAGAATAGTCAGCCAAGTGCATATTGCCCATTGTGAGGAATTTTGTAATACTCATGGCTTCTTAAATACACATATACACACACATCTTTTATATTCCAGTTGGGCAAAAAAAGTCACCGGCCTCGCAGCCAGTGTTCCAGTTGCCATCCGCTGAATTAAGCCCTCCTAAGAAAAGATTACAAACATCCTGTCTTGATTTTTACTAAGTCTCAAACCAGATCAACCCTGGTCAAGTCCATGATTCATTATCGTAGGGAATCCTACAATGATGAGACCCGTGTGTTGATAAGAAACTGCTTTGGTCATGGAAAAAAAAAAAAGAATAAAGAAATACATACTTCTTTCTCAGAATCATGGCATAACCGTTCCAGTAATCTAAATATTTAACTCATTCGATGACAGGAGGTTGAGAATCCAAACTGGTGGACTGGCCCATGGAATGATCCTTTTTTTTTTTTTTTTTTCAGGTAGAGGAAGCAAAAGTTTTTTTTTTAACATAAAAATAATCATTTTTTTTAAAAAAAGAAGAACAAATACAAAGGTTCTATCCAAAAGAAAGAACATCCAGTTTTCTTATCTCTTCAAGGCTACTACTGTGCCTTTTAGAGTCCAGAGTATCCAGTAAGAGCGAGAGCCGAAACTTCAGCCAGAAGGCCAACTGGTGTTAAGTTCTAGTAGTAGCTGCCTAAGTGTGAAGGCACGTGGGTGTTAGGATGTCGGGGGACACTGGGATTCGGGTAGATCCCAGCAGTGGGGGAGGTCCAGTATTGTGATGCTGCTCCAAAGAAGCTGGAGGAGGTGACAGGCATGGAGGATGGGTGGGGTGGGACAAAGTTCACCTTCTGTTGATGGGCATGGTAGGAAGGCATGTAGGAGATATCAGAAGGATACTTGTACATGGATGTCTCTGTTGGGTGTGGCTGCAGGGCCTGCGCAATGCCATGGAAGTCAAACTTGTAGGCATACCTTTTGCCATGCACTTTGGTCATAATGTTTTTATCATAGTAGTATCGGAGGGCCCGGCTCAGCTTGTCATAATTCATGTTGGGCTTGCTCTTCCGCTCTCCCCAGCGCCTGGCCACCTCATCAGGGTCCGTCATTTTGAACTCCCCGTTGGTCCCCTCCCAGGTGATACAGCTGGCGTTGGCACTGTCGGACAGTAGTTCCAGGAGAAATTGCCACAGCTGGATCTGCCCACTTCCTGCAGGCAGGGAGGAAACAGAAGAAGGTAGTCTCAGTACTGATTCTTACACATGAAAATCCTTGTCCTTTCCCCAAAACAAAACAACAAAAACAAAAACCCTCATTGGCTAGGCATGGTAGCATACACCTTTAATTCTAGCACTTGGGAGGCAGAGGCAGGAGTATCTCTAAGTTGGGGGCTAGCTTGGTCTAGGAGTCCAAGACAGCCAGAGCTCTGTTACACAGAGAAACCCTGTCTGGAAAAACAACAACAACAAACCAAAGCCAAAACAAAAACAACAAACAAACAGAAAACCAAAAACCAAAAAAGAAACGCTTTTCTCTTATGTCAGAATCTCATGGAGACAACCCTTCTTTACCCTTTCCTTTAGAAAACAGAAATAGGCACATAATACATTTTAACAGGGCATAGGGCGATATTTTGATATGTGTACATAGTGATTGATGAGTTCACAGGCCCATCACTTCAAATGCTTGCTCTTCATCAAAGATGATGAGCACCCGTCTAGCTAGTTTGAAAGGCACAATACATGCTGTTAACTCTGTAGTTGCCACCAAAATGAGCGTATTGAGTAAGATTAGATCTTAAGATAGATTGTCCCAAGTCTGTGGGCAGAGGTAACAGGAGGGGATGGTAGATGGCACTTTATCTTCTGGGCAAGATGGTCTGGTTAAAGAGGAGGGAGGAGACCCAGATAGCTTGTGTTCCCTGTAGTACTGTAAATGCAGCAGACATGTGGGCCTAGCTTTTGTTTCCTTGAGCTCTTAATCACCATGGTTTGGGTTTAGAAGAACACATCTGAGAAGTTATTTTTAATAGCGACTCCTTAACACTTTGTCAAGTTCACTTTGTGTGCAACTCTTTAGGGACATACTTCTTTTTCAAAGGCTGGATAACTATAGCACTCAAATCAAACCCATAACACTTGGGGACATTTATCCACGAGCCCTGTATGAGGAATAACTGAGAGTATCTTCCCTCACGGGGAACGTCCATCTGAGTCATTTGCCATGAACGTAAACCTCTGTGCAGAGATGCTTGTTCTCCAGAAACATCTTCTGGCAGCGGACACTGCTACTCATTAACAGGCCCAGCCTCTTGTTTGTGGACAATTGAATATTTGACTTAAGAAGCACATGCAACCTCCAGACAGGTGTCTGTACTTAGGGGTAAGGTTTCTGTGACCTTACAGATATAATGAACATTCTAGAGGGAAAGGCTTGCAAGTTCAAGTTAACTCACCAGGGTTTGCTAGGCGGCTGCTGGTTGGCCCCAGGATCTGATAAGGATCTAAAAAGAAAAAAAAAAGCTTGCTTCATTCCTCATCAAATAATTTGACAGCAGCATCAAGATGAAGGAAACCTCAACGATTCCCACTTTTATCTCAGGGCCATAGAAAAAAGCTTGATCAAAGACCTTGACCACAGTTATGGCCCAATCAACGTGGAAGAATAACAGCACTATTTCTTCATATTTGGTTTCTAAACTTTTAGATAATGCTGTCATTACCCCCCCAAACAAAATCACCCACACGTTTGAAAAGCATCTGGTTAAATTCAACCAGGCAGTGAATAAACTGAAGGATCGCTTATTAAAACAGGCTTAAAGAAGGTCCTACAGTGATTACTAGCCATTAATAGCTCTTTCTAATGCTGAAGACATTACACATGTCTGAGTTTTCTGATGGACTGTAAAAACAACCAGGTAGCCTGGGTTCTCCTGCTAGCTATGTCATGAACTAAATCATAGTTTGGACAACCTCTGGGTATTTGTTTTCTCAGCTATGAAGAGTGGGTTGGTCTGCTGGCCTCAGTTCCCTTCTACCAAAACTCTCTGTGATTTTAAGCTTGAAAATGTCAACACTAACCAGAATTTGTATTTTAGCTATGAAGTCACTACTTTTTAAAAGCACACTGCTTTTTTCAATTATAATAGTAATTATTAACGAATTAAAAAATTAATTTGAATAGTTCTTGAAGCCCCTTAGTTCACCTTTTGAATTCAATTTTAATATTTATTTTAATGAAACTGAAATTGTTGGGGCAGATATTGAATTTTGTTGTTCTTGTGAGAACTTCTTTAAAATTTGCTCTACCTGACTTGGTTTTCACTTGAATTTCACCTTTTAATTGTAATTTCTCTTTCTACATTTTGGGTGGAAATGGAGAACCACCTTTGCACACCCCAAAGCCAAAAATTTAGATTCTTAATTAAGCCAGTGGAGCTGAGTACAATGGCTGTCTTCAGATCTGTGTAGGGTCTTCGTGTGGGACCTTTCCCCAGGAGACAAGAGGCCAGAGGGGTAGCTAAACAAAGGACTCTGGCTCAGAAAAGAATTAAGTCAAGATAGGTTATCAACTTCCGGTTTGTTGTAAGCATGCAAGCAGGAGCATGCATGCAAAGCCCGGGGCGGGGCCGGGCCAGGGCAGGGTGGGGCAAGGGGCGGAGGCAAGGGCAGCCCATCATAACAGGTCATGCTACAGAGGGTATTAGACTGCAGTTCTCTAAGTCATTTCTTTATTAAGGGTCCATAGCTTCAAAAGCTGTTTTGTCTTAACTCTTAGTATCCACCAAGTGAGGGCATTTCTGTATGGTTTAGGAAAGTGTAAAAATGTTTGGAGGAGAAGTGGGTGCTCGGGAGCTTCAGCTCTGCTTGTCTTTCAGCAAATCCTTTCTCCTATCTGAACCTCTGCTTTCTTCTTCTACGAAATAAGGCATTGGACCATTTCAGTTTTAAGTTCGTTTTAATGGATCGCTTCTTGGTTCCAGGACTTGCTGCTTAATTCCCAGAAATTCTCTTGGAACAAAGAAGAGACAAGGTGTGACTTAGAGTTGCCCCTTGGTATACATAGGGGATTCGTCCTAAGGGCTGTCAAGGATATTAAAATCTATGGCTGCTCAAGTTCTTTACATAGAATGGGGTATTTGCATATAATCTATGCCTATTCCTCCATATACGTTAAATCAACCCTAGATTATCAAAATGACACAAATGCTATGCAAATAGCTGTACTGTATTGTTGAAAGAATAGTGAAAAGAAAACAAGTCTGTCCACATTCAGTGCAGATGTAGCTTCTTTGTTGAGTATTATTGGTCTGTGGTTGGTTAAATCCTAAGGCATAAAACCCACAGATATGGACGGCCAACTCTACACTGTCTCACCCCACCACTGACTGACTCCACAGCTGTATAATACACAGGGAAGAGGCTACATATTTGAGTCACATACCTGGCTGGGGCCGTTGCTCAGTGTTCTTGCCCATGGTCTGTGCTCCTCCAAGGGGAGGACCTGTGAAAAAATAAAGGAAAAGTGATAAGTGGACTTTTCTTCAGTGGCAGGAAAATTGTTCCTGTCACACCTTCCCCCCCGCCCCCGGAAGGAGGGCACATGAGCTGCCATGTACTCTCCCATGGATTTGTCGTTTTATTCATGAATACTTATCACACCAGTATGCTGTCACTGGTATCCGGTCAGGGGAGTTAGCAATGAAGTTATATTTTAACAGAAGGGACAACACTGAACGATGTCTGCTGATATGGGGTTGTACCATTCCTTTGAAATGTAGGACCTTGAGTTTTAAGATGACTCCGTGGGTAAGACTTTGCTGCATTAGGACAAGGCCCCAGATCCTAAGCATCCACACACAAAAGCTTGACATGGCTATGTACATTTGTAACACATGTCCTGGAAATGGGGAGGTATTGACACAGAAAAGAAGATTGCCGAGGCTTGCCGGACAGCCAGGCTAGCTGAGAAATGGTGAACTCCAGAGTTTAGTAAGAGACTTGGTCTCACAGGGACCAGGCAGAGAGTGATAAAGCAGGACACTCAATGTCTTTCCTTGGTCTCTATGTGTATGCATGGGTACATGTCTATACTTGTGTCCCCCAAATGCACACTTGTCTCCTCTATCTTTACAGAGTTCCCTCCTTGAGAAAGTGCAATTTGAGCAAAGATCACCTGTTGCCTGTCATACTGTGTTTTGTGAGAGCACCACCTCCCCCAGGGTTTCTCACGTTTACCCATCTGGATTATCCATATTTGAATGTATGCTGCTTTGAATGTGATCTGTGGCTTGGTGTGACTGGAGTACTCACACTTCTGTATTCAAACTGACCCCTCCTACTGTTCAGCACTCAATGCCTCCTTACAGCTAAAGATCTGGGGTCTATTTTCATAGTGTCATTCACTATCCCTTTCTTATCTTTTGTCCACTATACATCCTAAACTCCAGAAACCTGGGTTCCTCACTGCCAGACATACCACCATGGTCTTCCCTGACATCTACCTCTCCAAACTTGCCTGACTTTTCCTGCTCCCTTGACCGAAACATGGCCTGTCTGCGTAGCGGTAACTCAAATGATAGATTCACAGACACTCTTTAATACAGCCCAGATGAAGAGTTACGTGTGACCGTGATTTCTCTCTCCTGCCTAAATAACTGGTCCTTGCCTGGCTCGTCTTTGTGAGACCCAAACAGTCACGTGCTACATGAAGTAAACAGATACTGCACACTCATAACAGAAAGAGATCCTGGTTACCGCTTGTATGAACACAACCGCATTTTTAACATAATCTCCTTCAGTTTCCTTCATTTCCCTGCAGCTTTACTTCTTGGAAACAGTAAGATAGACATGTTGGTTGAAGAGCGAATCGCTCTCTTTCATTGCCCTTTAACGGAAGATACTGGGCAGATTTCAACAAATCATCAGCGGATCGTTGTTGGACAAATTAATGTCTGTGGCGCACAGCATCTCATAGGTTATCTTTCATGTCAGTCTCTTTAACTGGGGCTAGGGATGTTGTCATTAATAAGCCTTGTCATGTGGAGAATATAAGTCCTAAAGATTCGCTGTCCTGATCGACATAACAAAATCCAGACCAGTTGCTTTTCTTTAATAAATCAACTTGTCCTGAGAAAACTTCGAACCTTATAAGTTCTTAAACTAAGTGCGTGTAAATATTGCAAAAAAAAAAAAATCAAAATAAACCTCAAAAGTCTGAGCATCCCCTGCCAATTCACATTGACATCTAACCAGACAGCATGAAGATCAATGCTTGTTCTTAGTATGTGTCTTATGACCCTACACCCACATCCCAACTTCTGGCTCTCAGGAAACATCTTACTTCCCCCAAAATGTTTTCCTATTTACTTACTTTTGTTGAGGCCAGAGTTCATATTATTGCTCCATCCTCCTCTCCTGACAGAGTCATAAGAAGGATCTATTGAGAAAGAACAAATGAGAACACATCAGCTTTGTCTGTTTTGCAGGAAAGTTATATGAAGATGCTCTCTTGGTGATCAGAAGGAGTTAAATTTATTTCGTCAATAACTTGCTAAGCACCACTAAAGTATCGTCTTCCCTGAGGGACATTAACCCTAATATCTTATTTGTCGAATCTGGGAGCTGAAGCAGTAGAAAGAATCCTGAACTTGAAGTTGTAGGATTGGTTCACACTCTATCTCTGTTGTTATTTGTTGTGAGATGTGGGGTGCTCACAGGGATTTCCTGATCTTTGTCTTTGTAGAAGCAAAGTTGTATATGAATTATCTACCTCCTGGGGTTATGCTAATAGTCAAGTGAGAATAATTGTCAGCTTCTCTAAAATTATAAAATAACATAAATCAAGTGAAAAATTAAAAAAAATAAAACCTTTACAATGATGCAAGGATGTTGGACAGGGCTGAAAATCTAAGGAGTGATATCTGGATGAAGGTCCCTGGGAAGAACATCTCAAGGTCCAGGCTCATGACATTCCTGCGAGGCCAACTCCAGCATAGCTCCTCATGGCCCTGGTGCTATGGAATGACACACAGACGTGTGTCCACACTGTAGGCAGACCAAGGCTCTCAGACATTTCTATAGCAGAAAGGGGTGGGGTCTTATAACCACATACATAGAGGTAAGGCCAGAAGTGTGGCGAGGACCAGGGCTGACCAGTGAATGAACCAACAGAGATCTTTGAGCTAGGAAAGGCTGGCACTATACGGACCCTGAACTTTGACTCAGCTCTTCTCTCCCACAACCATGTTCAGAAACTGCTTAAGTAATGGCCTGGAAACACTCATTTCCTTTCTCATTGTGCGAAACCCATTGAGACACGGCACAGGCCTACCAGAAGGGCTAAGGATACAGAACTATGACTTTCAAAGTCTTTCCCTGAACAACAAAGGAACCATAAAAACCATCTGAACAAACGAAACACAAACCTCATCAAACAACTGTCTGACAGGGTGAAACACAAACCATCTCCTTTGGCCTGTCCTGAACCTCTCAAACAAATTAGAATAAGGAAGGGCTGGGAAGATGGATGGATGGATGGATGGATGGATGGATGGATGGATGGATGGATACATCTGATTGCCTGGCTTCACTATTACTGGCTAAGACAAACCAAAAGACAGGAAGTGTCCTTGTGGAAAAATCCACGTGCACATGCACATTCCTCATGGGTCTGGAAAAGTCAGTTCAGATTTTAAAATTATAGTCTTTAGCAATTGGCACAAAAAGCAAAACAGAGCATGGGAGGGGGAGGGGAGAGTCAGGCTGGAGAAGGAGGCAGGGTACAGGACAAGGAGACACAACTCAACTCCTTTAAGTTGCTATGTTTTTATTTTTGACCTATTTTTTCTTTATTTCCTGAAAACAACTTTTTCTTGTTTAAAAAAAAAATAACTGAATGGTAAGTCAACTAGCCTGGTTATAAGCTTGGAAAGAGGTTGATAGCTTTATGAACACTTTCTGAGGAGGCCTGTGGCATCCCATGGGGTGCATTCAGCTTTAGGATAAGCCTTAGGCAAGGGACAGCCAGCTAAGTTTTGGAACATGATGTTCATTCGGTCTCCTGCCAATAATTTAGAATCAACATTCTGTATGATGTTGTGTGCATATATGGGAGAAGTCAGTCATATAAAACAAAGTTCTTGCATTTAGACATTGACACAGTCCGTAAGATTGTCGGGTATTGTGACCATGTTCGAAAGACATTGCTGAGATGTCAATGACTATTGGAGACAAAGGAGGGTAAGGTAAGTAGCACTGGGGGTCTTAGGGACTTGAGTGAGACAAAGCAAGAGGAGAGAGAGTGGGCCATGGAAAGGCAGATGGAAAGGCCATGGAAAGTGCCTTGAACATGGCAGGCATATATGGTTGTAGAAGGAGAGAAGAAAAGGACAAGAAAGAAAGGTTCGAGTGGCCATTTGGGACCTTGTGGGAACGAAGATAGCATCTTTAGGGCCTTCATCATTCAAACAATAGGACCAAGGGAGGTTCCCAGTATGTAGTGACTCTGAGAGTCAGAGAGCACGCACTCCAGGTGCTGTGTGGACAGCACAGGGGACCTAAGGAGTAGAGGTCATTTTGTAAGGACAGAACAGAAAGTGGATGAACTGGAAAGTGATAAAAGTAAGTGTCTTAGTCAGGCTTACCATTGCTGCAGTGAAACACTATGACCAAAACAACCTGGGGAGGAAAGGGTTTGCTTCAGCTTATACTCCAGGTAACAGTCCGTCACTGAAGGAAGTCAGGACTGGAACTAAACGGGTAAACCTGGAGGCAGGAGCTGATGCAAAGACAACGAAGGGGTGCTGCTTACTGGCTTGCTTCTATGGCTTGCACAGTTTGCTTTCTTATAGAACCCAGGACAAGCAATCCAGGGATGGCATCACCTACCACAGATGTGACCCCGCCCTCCACTGATCACTAATTAAGATTAAAGCCTTACAGCTTTCTCAACTGAGGTTCCCTCCTTTCAGATGACTCTACCTTATGTCAAGTTGGCATAAAACTAGCCAGGTGAATAAGTAAAAAGGAGGGGGACCCACTAAGTCCCAGGAGTTGGTGTGTGCCATCTGACATCTGGAACACTTGTAAAATCTGCCTTAAAGCTTTCCACCTACACTTGCCTCAGAAAGCTCTCATCCCGGGTGAAAGCTGCTTCATTAACAGTTTAGAATGATCAATTTTTCAGCCCATTCAGGGCCACGGCTACAGTGACTGTCAACTTCTTGTCCCCTTTCCTTCTATTATTTTATTTTAGCTCTCGGGGAAGGGCAGGTTTATGAAAGTTCCAGAATGTGGGAATCAGTCTCCTAGGCCGTCACCAGATTCTTTGGTAACTCTAGGTGAGCAATCATGTTTTGAAGTTGAAGCTTGAGGTAGGGCATGACAGCCCATCTTTTCTAAGATTTTAATTTCAGTCTAAGATTCGGCATCCTCAGAGGTCAGGGATGCTCAGCCTCGCAGGGAGATGCTCCCATAAGCCTATCTTGTAGCCTGGGAATTCCAACTCAGTACCATTCAGTCCTACCACAGGTGAAGACAGAAGTATATAGACAGAGAGGCCGCTCCACAAACCGGCCTTGCAATGCTGTCACTCTGAAGTTCACTGAGCAATGAATGGCCATGCCATCAGCAGCCAATGTGTGTCACCGTCAGTGGAATCAGACTTCTCTCCCATCAGCCTCTCTACATACGCAGAAGTCCTTTCTCTGGCCCCTAAATCAGAAAAGCAGTGCCAGGGTACATGTATTCATTACACAAGCTAGTGAGTGCACCACAAGGTAGCTGTGGTGCAGGGGACATCTCCTTCATGCAAGACTGAAATTAAAAACCAGTGTTCTGAGAGTGAGGTGAGAAGGTGAGAAAGCCCAAGGCCAAGAGCATCTAGCTGCCTCAGATGCTCAAAGCACTGGAGACCTTTGGAGAGGAAGTGAAACCGTCAACACTGAGCTCAAGTCAACACTGAGCTCAAGGACCAGCGTGATTCATGTTTTAGAAGAAAATTGTCATCGGTGTTGAGATGATCTGTGCTGTTGTCGCTCATCCGAAAAACACCTGGGGCAGAAACGTTGGCCAATTTGTTAAATATGCACCCTCCTCTACTTCTCTCCATCCTTCTTACTCTCCTTTTCCATTCATGAATTCATCTTTACTGTTTGTATTCCACACACAAACACCAGGTCCTCACAGCTAGGAGCTGTCATGGTTTAGAGTGTGTGACGACACTGAGAACAGTGCCCTGCACATGGTACACACGCAGTAAATACATGTGAATGAACACACAGGATTGGCAGTGTCTCCTTCTTGTTAAAAACACACAATCCCTGTTGTTGTCAGCTAGCAGAAAAGAATCCAAGACTCCTACCTTCTTGAATTAGGTCTCTAGCTAATGCAGGCCTGTGGTGACAAGGATTACAGACTATGTCAACACCGACTGGGCGGCAAGCCACCTATTTTGAAGTGGAAGCTGAGAGTGTATCCCTTCAGGGAGGTCAGGAGCTGGGTACCACTCATTTATGTGCCTGGATCAGCAGGGGATAGCACAAAGGATGGTGGTCCCATAATGCTGTGTCATCTTGGGTGGTCATCAGCATCGTGAAAGTACATCCTGATATTTATGTGGTGGTAAATATAATCGAAATGGCATTTATCAAAACTGGTCTCATAGTTCATAGGGCAATGTTATCACTCAAATGAGGGGTTGTGTTTTCTCCTATTAAATGTTCCCCAAATGAAAACCTGGCAATGAGGTCATCTCTAGTACCAGACACACTGACAGACATATCTGTAACCAACATGGAAAAGCTGGAGAAGGGGGCAAGCCTGTTGCACAAATTCCTACAGACACTCTTGGCTCCAGAGCCAGATGCTGCCTGGCTATGCTCAATGCCAGCTAGTGCAGAGTTCTCCCACGGGCTGTGGTGGCTCTAAGCAGCCAAGTGCACACATACAGATGCCCCTCATGTGGTACACGGAGTCTGCATCCTGACAGCTACATCTGGCTTCAGAACAGAAAAGTTTGAGGTGGCCAAAGACTCAGTGTCAAAAATGTGACAGTCCAGGCCAGCACCCGAGGTGATGCTCTTAGACCTTCTCTGTGGTGTTAGATGGCTTTATCAGCAGAAAATTATGCCCTGATTCTGACAAACTCTCTTTCTGCTTCAGGGAAGGCTGACACCCCCTGGCTTTAAGGAGTACTAAGATGACAAATCCTATTGTGATTTCTTTGCTGAGCAGCCACCAGTGGGCTTTGCCTAAGGTTTCTGGTTTCAGGCTGTCCTGAGGTCAGTTTTCGCCAAAGCAAAGAGACCTGGGCCTCATGCCGGGGATTCTGGGCTTTGCCAGCCATTGTGGATAATTCTCCTTCCCATCTATGGCGCCCTGAACAGTTTCTCCATTATGCAATGCTCAGTGTGGCTGAATGTGACACTAAATGGTCTCTTAGATTCCAAGACAGCCTCCTAGGGTAGAGAAATATGAGCTCTGAGTCCTGTTGGAAGGGGAAGGCTTTTGCTGGCTGTGACCATGGCACAGACACACCAGTGTTAAACTGCTCCTGGAAATATGGCCTTCATCTCTGGAAATACCTTGTTCTCTACTGATGCCTCCAGTCAACTGTCCGAGACCCAGGTGCATCAGCCTGTGCGCAGCTCTCTCCGTGTCATGACCTCATCTACAGCCAACAGCAGCACACAGAAGCCTCTTTTTTATTCCCTCACTACACTGGGCCCTGCTTTCTCTATACTTGGTGGAAAAAAGATGCACTTTCCTTGACACTTCTCACTTAATTTCTGTTTTTTTTTTTTGCTGGGCAGACTGGCAGTGTCTATGATGTTTATGCTTGGAAAACCTGAGTCTGCTTGCCAACCTCAGAGAAGCCAATAAGCAAGGTGTTGTCTTTGTTTGGAGACAGTCAGATTGTCCTAGGGCCTGTGCCTACATGATCCCCTCAGTGGATTCTCTATCTGAGGTCATGTTTGCCTAGTAGATTCTATCTCTGTAGAGGTATGGATTTTTCTGACCACCAACATAACTGGGATTCTCTGCTTAGGACTCCTTTGGGCTGAATACCCGCTTCAAAAGCTAACTATGCTTCCTGAACCCCGAGTTCACAACTCTGGGACAGTCTCTCATCAAAAATCATCTCTGTTATGTTCGTGTCCATATCAGTCCTGACTTGCTCTTATCTGACCTACTTACTGGCCTGGATCCTACTTTAAATCCAGGGCAAAATCAACTTACCCAGAAGATTGGCAGTCTAAACAGAGTTTAGGGCTCTGTCCTGGGAGAGGGGTGCTCCTTTTTTTGCTAGGACCTAATGATAATTTCAGTGGCTGCACATGGCCCTGGGATTGATCTAATCCCAGCTTTGTCCCTGTTCATCTGAATCCCTTGGTCATGTTATTCTGTCTTTTTGAACTTCAACTCTGCTTCTCTACAAAGCAGGATAACAAATTTTAACAACCCTACTGTGGGGATCCATAAATGGGAACTTTCCATAAAAGGGAATTCTGTACATGATATATAGATGTCTGTTCCATCTTGCCTTTACTTCTACAATTAGAGGCGGTCATAAGGCCTTGAAAAGGAAGAGGAGCCCAAGAGTTCCAAAGGACCAGCTCTAATCTGGTGCCCTCGAAGATTCCAAGATTTCAAGATAATTGAATGTATTTAAATGAAAGCAGTGGATCATCATGAATTCTGGTTTTAAACATGATCTCAGAAGACAGAGATAGGCAGCAGCTAGGAGTCATCAGCGCTGGCTTTTTCCATGACTTCGAACTGCTCAGCTTCCTGTTTTAGTTGGTCTTGAGGCTCAGGATGAATCCTCCACCTCATTTGATCCATTCCCTAAAGCTCACCCAGCCTTCCCTCCAGTGGTATTTTTGTTCCACAGAGCTACAGAGCATCCTAGCATCTCTCAAGACTTCAGGAAGAGGAAGTTAAAAAGGGAATCCTTTGCTCTAGCTTGGAACTCAAAGAAGCAAGAGAAAACATCCTGGCTCAAGTTTCCTTTTCTCAAGGATCTTGTCCTGGAATTCAAATAGCCCTTCAGCCTCAGGACCAGCCCCACTGCACGGAGCACAATGAAAGTAGTGTTTAAGATATTCTGTGGGCAGAGGGAAAAGAAGATTCATGAGGAAAATGCTGGAAAGAAATGGGCGGCTTTGAAATACAAAAAGTTTGACAAACTAAATGGCATAGATGCTGGGTACAGCCTTCCCACCTTCCTGCAAGGCATCCTGCCCAGCCTGGGTTCTTCTTTCATTTCGTCTGCCCTGTGGGCTCTCTGTCCAAATAGCACAGATGTCTAAATAGACTATTTATTTTGATAAGGCCTCAAAGTAGGGCTTTGAGCCATACGTGGAAGAGGAATTCAGATTGACTAGCTGAATTGGGTATTTGCCAAAATTTGCCCTCCACACTGGGCTATAGTAGACACGACTCAATCATATACTTCTTTGGTCAGATGAATGTCAGGTCTAAGAGGATTCCAGCTAGGAAAAAATGGGAAAACACAACAGCTCATTTAGGCAATCCAGAGTTGTTTATGATTGCCCTCTGCTGCCTCCACGATGTCCTCCTTTGCCATGGGCAATTGGATCCTGCATCTGCCTCACAATTCAAGCTTTGCACACCTTCCTTCCAATCCTTCAGGTCATGACTCGCTGGTCACTTGTTTCATGTTTACTGTCTTTGTCTGCTCAACCATCCAGTGTCAAGTGTGACATCTCTTTGTCTAGGTGAGCATCTCTGCAGCAGAGGGATCGAACCATAGTCACTTCTGACCCCTCTCCAAACTGGTTCTTGCTCCACCCCAGTACTAGCTTATTGGACTTAGCGAACATACCCTACCACATACTTATTCATTCAACAAAGTTTTCTTGAATGCCTGCTCTGTTGCCAGACTCACGTATGTGCCTAGAATACAACTCTGGCAATGCAAACGCCCTTCTTCCGTGGAACTTGATTCAGAACAAATAGTAAACTATGCAGTAGATTAGATCAAGCTGCTGAATGTGGCAGAGCGAAGCAAGTCAGGAGAGGGAGCAGGCAGGGCTGGGTAGGAGGGCCTCACCAAAAACAGAATTTGAGCAAAGATTTGGACTGTCCATGTACTGAAATGGAGCTCTCTTGGGAGCGCCATAATTTCCCTCCGAAAAGTGCTTGGATTGTCCTATGTTGATAGTGACAACTTACAGGACAGCTAGTTCCATTTTGTTTGCATCTTGTGGGAGTGGGTTGATGTTGGAGGATAGTAACATTTAAAAGCTCCACAACATCTTTTGACTGTTTGCTCATTTACCCATCCCTGACTTAAGATGACTATTCTAATGAAAAAACGTCACACACCAACAGTTCCTGAGACTGGCCTTCTGACAGACAGCTAAAACACTAAAGTGGGTTTCAGGGAAAGACACGTCTTTGGAGTCAACATAGGAGAAGTGGGCAAGTGAGGTCAAACTAAAGGAGACTACACTGCTTTGTTCTGGTCTGCCAGGTGAGTGGACAATGTCAAACACGAAATCTTACACCCGGGTATCTGAGAAAATGGCCCCAGTTTTGGTAGCATAATTTGTTCCCACTACATCACAGAATGGCAGGCTCTGTTTCAGACTTCGAGGGATCCCAGACATGATCTAAACCAGACATGCAAATGAGCATGAGACCCAAGGTTCAAAGCTGGGAGACAGCATATGTGGCCACGTAAGAATTTTATTAGAAATTGAAAATATGACTCAGACTATCAAAACTGACTTTCTTTAAACTGATCTTAGGCTATTGGGGAGGACTGGTAATTAGGACAGACAAAGCTTTCAGGCTCAAAGAATTTTCAAAATTATATCCTGAGCAGCTTTTGTCTCTTTGGAATAACTGAATCTTACCAAATACTGGACTGTTTGGGGGTGTTGTTTAAAGCTTTAAAAATATTTGGGGGAAGCAATCTCATGGCTTCCAAACAGTAAAGCCATTCATTGCAAAGGAAAGAATTCAGGATCTCCGTTATTCCAACTCTGCACCCCACTTCCCATCTCATTAGCTATGTTCTGTGTGAACCTTGGTGAGCGACTTCACCTTTCCGACCTCCGTTTAGGACAAGTATAGTCCTGTGGGAAACAATTGACTATTTGTAAATTTCAGACTGTGTAAGAGCAAACAGTATATTTAATCCTCACAAGGGTCTTTAGAGACTAGATAAGATCAAGTATACACAAATGTTTCACACACTCCAAAGTCTCCTATGGAATTGTAGTTAATCTTTTCCAGTTAGCATTTTGGTGTATGTGCACATGTGCACGTGTGTGTGTGTGTGTGTGTGTGTGTGTGTGTGTGTGTGTGTGTGTGTATGTGTGTGCTGGTGCATTCATCTTGGTTGCACATGTGGAGGCCAGAGATGGGATCTGGGTATCTTCTTCCTATTGCTTTCTACATTATTATTAGTACTTAGTAGTATTAGTGTTATTATTTTGAGACAAGATTATTCACTAAACCTGAAGCTTATTGTTTTGGCCAGTGACTGGCTGGCCAGTAAGCCCCTAGGTTCAAGCTGTCTCTATTCCCAGACTGAAATTACAGAAGCATACCACCTTGCCCAGTTTGTTGCTGTTGCTATTGTTGTTGTCGTTGTTATGTGGGTACCACAGACCTGAATTTAATGTCTCCTTTGTGCTGCATTTTACCCACAAGCCATTTCCCCAAATTCCTCTTTTCCAGGTTTTATTCATAGAAATTAATTTTTTCTTGTGTTAACTAAGCTAATTTCTTCTGGTTCTCTCTTTAGTAGAGCAGCAAGACTGAGTAAATATTTAACTCAAATGAAACAGATTAGATTTTCTTTCCCAGCGAATCAATCCATCAACTGTCAAGGTTATTTACTGAAAATCTTTGGGGTTGGAGAAAAGAATACTGGACAAAACTCACAATTAAAGATGACAAGGTAATCTGAAATTAGGTCTAGAAATAGCTCCTGGGTGCAGGGCTTAGGGAAGAGACACAGTTTGTAGGAGTAAGGTAAACACACACTGAGCAGGTATGATTGATTTGGGATTTGACATATAAGTAATTATCCTACTTAATGTTATTATTCTCTCTTTGGATTCTGCCTGACATGAATTTAAACTGAACCAAAGAGACAGAAGAAGCATCTCAGTCTTCACCTGTGAGACCTGATGATTCCCAAAAGAGGGAGAAAACCCTCACACTTCCATTCCAGCCTCAGATTTTCTTCCTTAAAAACTTTATCTTCTCTTCCATGGGGATTTTTCAGGAGAAATGACTTCTCTGTGATCTTAAATTAAAGCTTCTCCAAAGACAGGAAGTTGTTACATCTATGAAAGTTTTTCATATTAAAATAATAAATGGTGCTGCTTACAGGCCATCCTTTTAACTAGAAGATGCACTTCTTCCATGTTCTTCAAGAGGAGCGTCTATATCTGTGTTTATATTCCTCTTCCTCCTTCTCTTCAAATAGAGAAAAAGACAGATCTATACTTTTCTGTATGAGGATGACAGATAGATAGATAGATAGATAGATAGATAGATAGATAGGCAGATAGCTATATAGATAGATAGACAGATATTAGATAAAAGCTTGGGGAAAATGAGCTTGTTTTTAAAGCATAGTCTTTCCATGTGAGGATAAATGGTTTCAGAGCCTCTATCATGCACCATGACCCACAATTCTTTATAAAATGGTGCAATGCTAAATAGAACCCATGCTCAACCTCCCAAAGACTACCAGTCATTGCTGGATCACTTATGCTATCTCACGACTTGGGTATCACTTCCATGCTTATGTACTGCTGTGTAAGTAAAGCACACTAACTCATTGCATTGCCGGAGGGAGGGGCATTTAAGATCACTTAAAATACTTAATACAATGTAAATCAGTGCTCTCCTGTGTTATTTAGGAAATGACAGGGAGCTTGTTTGTCCAATAGGATGCACTTTTCTCCATCAGTGGTTGGTTGAACCTGCTGATATGGAAGCCTGGATGTGAGAGGCCAGCTACACTTTCTAGTGACTACTGCCCCTAAACAAACCTCCTGTCCAGGAATATCTAAATCAGTACATTGGGCAAACACATGTCTCTGGATTACTCTGTGTTGAGGTAGCCACCAGCAGGCATCAACAGCACTTGTAGACAACCCTTTTTTCTTGCTAGTTAACTTGAAACCCTTCTCAACATCAGACAGTTTAACAGGACAACTTTTAGTTTCCATCACAAATCAGAGCACACGGTGAAGGTGTTTGAGGACTAAGATGAATTTCATTCTGAGTTTTAGCTTCACTGTGTGGAGTGAGACAGATCTGTAAGGCAGAGAGCAGCTTGGTAAAGGCAGCAGGACTGATATAGTAGCAGCCAGGCTAGAGATGAATGAGGAAGGCCAAGCCTACTTTAGCAAGTGCGAATTACCACTAAGAAATATGTGACATGGTCAGAGCTTCAGCCACAGAGCACCACAATCAGGGGCCCCTGCTTGCTGGTGTGGAAAAAGGAGGAAGCTGAGTCAGGTTGGGAAGCTCCACAGGATGCCATTACCCACAAATAATCTTCCCACAGCCTTGCACCTTCAAGTGATTACAGGAATCATGTTCCTTTATAAAAATGCACCAGGGCACACGCATTCTCTCTTTCTATTATTAGCATCACAGGATACATACATGTGTACATACAGCCTCCTTTATTTCTCCCGGAAGCCTCTAAGAACAGTTCTGATACACATAAAAGCAAAGACAGGCAGAAGAAAGATTGCCAATCTAAACGAGAACTTTTGGCATGGTCTTTTGGCATGCTGTGATGGTTAATAATGTCAACTTGACAAGATGAAGGAGACAAACTTCTGGCCATGCCTGTGAGGAACTACCTCAACTAGGTTACTTGAAATGGAAGTGGGCAGCACCATTCCCTAGGCTTGGATCCTGGACTGGATTAAAAAGAGAAAGCCATTGGAGCAGAGCAGTCATTGTTCTCTGCTTCCTAACTGGTGATGCAACATGACCAATCGCCTCAAACTCCTACCTCCAGGACTTCCCACCACGATGAGTCTTAAACTGTGAGCTTAAACAAACCCTATCTTCCTCAAGTTGCTTTTGTCAAGGCATTTTTTTTTCAGCACCAGTATTAATTAAGACATAGCTGGATGGAAATACGAAAGGAAACTTCAGAGCCTGCCTTCTACCCTGGCTGGGGAGTAGACTATGAGAACAGATTCTGACCTGCTTCAAACCAGCATGGTGATTTGGGCTTCTCATCTATAAAATGGGGATAATGATAGTACTAAATTAATAAGATTTTATGGCATAGAAAAATCCTTGCATGACTAGGTATTTAATAAACACGTTATGAAGGGGGAAAAAACAATAGAAACAGGAAAGTTGAAGTGAAGAAGAACCTTTTTTTTTTCCCCTGGGGGAATCACTTTTTCCTTGGTTCCCTTCTATATGGCCACAGACTGAGAGGCCACACTTGAAGGGAAGTTTAGTTGATAAAACAGCACATAGCATTTGGGCCAAAAGGATGGATGACCACTAGCCCCTAAGCATGGACATCTACACCTTGAGACATGTTCCCTTGTTATTTTGGGATGGGACCCTTTACAGCCTCAAGGTGGATCACATCAAGTGGAAGTAAGGGCTAGAAGAGGGGAGAGAAGAGGTGAGGGGAGGAAAGGGGAGAGGAGGGGAGGGGAGGCAAGAAGAGGGTACACCTTGCAATTCCCACGGGAGAAAAAACCAGTCTCTCCCCTAAAAACTTCTTGGAGGGCTGGCTTATAGTGCCTCCCTTTTGGGGAGTGGGTTAAGGGGTACTTTTCATCTGCCCGTCCAATGGTTTCTATCTCCAGTGTGCTTTATCCATATGAAAGGAAAAAAAAATGTTCTCTGGAATCTGTCCAATGCTAAACAATACTAAATTGGAGAATCAATGGGTACAAACAATACACCTCATAAAAGGGGCAGAAGAGACTAGAACCAGGTGATGCCATGGGGCCAAGGCCTCTGAAGGGGCGGCAGGTCTCTGGGTATGGGCGGGGTAAGTGTGGGGAGGCAATCCAAGCCTTGACTGAAGGCATACTAGGTAGAGGTCCATTCAGATTCAAGGGCAGACCCAAGTGAGCAAATGTGTCCTGGTGGCAGAGCTGAGGCAGCTCTGCCATCTACAGTTGTCCAGAAGGTGCGGGGACATAAACCTACACAGACCCTACAGCGTTGCATCTGAATTTCAAGTATGAACACATCGGAAGAGGAGGTGGCTGCTGCATAGTCCCTCACAATACCATGTCAAAGATCCAAAGGACCCAGCATGCTCTTGCTTCCCAGGCCGGTAGAGTTCCTTTGAGCACTGAGGAGTCACCTCTCAGAATTCCACTCTGCTCCTTGCAACCTGCAGCTCAAGGCTAATGTATGTGAGTGTGGACAGGAGAGGGATAGTGAACTTATGTTTACGCTGAGGACAGTGGTCAGTGAACGGTGTGTGTCTGTGTGTGTCTGTGTGTGGGTATCTATGTGTGTCTATATGTGTGTGAGTGTATGTGTGTGTCTGTGTGTGCAAGTATGTGTATATGTCTGTGTGTGTCTGTGTGTGTGTTTCTGTGTGTGTGTCTGTGTCTGTGAGTGTGTGTGTCTGTATGTGTGTGAGTCTGTGTGGGGGTATCTGTGTGTGTGTCTGTGT